>NW_027054740.1:0-10000 GCF_011386835.1 Chrysemys picta bellii | reverse complement strand
AATGTGATGCGCCAGCTCCGTGTCATGCGGCACTTGCGCAAGGTGCCCGAGGCGCTGCAGGGCCTGTCCCTCTGAGGCCACCAGCAACTCCCGCTCTCTGCTGCAGGTACTGCTCTGGCTCTCTGTAAATGGGGAGCTAGTGGAAGGGGAAATGGAGCCCCCTGGCACTCACAGAAACCCTCTCCCCTCTCTGTGGAGCAGGGTCCTTTCCTCTGCCCCCAAATTCCTTCATCTGGGACAGGAGCTCTTTCCCTCACACCCATTCCCCTCCCCCCTTTCCTTGATCTACCCCCATCCCATTCCCCCTGCGCCCAGGCAGAGCTCCCCATATGGTGCAGAAAGGCCTGTGATATGCAGGGGGTCAGATTAGATGCTCTAACTGTCTCTTCTGCCCATAAAGTCTACTCATTTCTGAGGAACCGACTGTAGCATTGGGAGCAGCCTCTGCTGTTTTACTATCTAGCCGGCTTGCTTCCTAGAATGAACACTCATTGAGCGGGGTGATCCACAGAGAGTAGCTGAAACCTCCAAAGTGTCTGCCCTGTGGCAGGACATTAGCACTGCAGGGGAGGGGTGGGTGTGACAGTGACATCACAAAGGCCTTTTGCAGGACCTCAGCCTATTGGTCAAAGGTGCTGGGGAGGTGGTGACCTCACAGTGAGATGCTGACATCAGCCAGGCAGGACAGGGGCTCAGGGCCAGGGAAACCTCTGAGTCCCCTGTAGCTTTGCTTCAGCAAGTCTCCTTCTCGAGGTCTCTCTTTGAGGCCTGAGAGAGTATTAGGGGTCACGTACGTGAGCGCCAGGAGGAACCTCTTTTGAGTTTTCTCCTTTCTTTTTCCTGATTTTACTAGAAAACAGATGTCCCTGTTTAGAAGGTAAGAGCCTCCGAGAGGTTTGGAACCTGTTCAGTCTGATCCATCTGTTCCACAAGTCCTTCAGTCCAATCCACTTCCCTAACTAATTTCCTTAATTTTTTAAAGTTAGCCCTTTTGAAAAAAAAAAACCTAGTCACAGATCTATTTTTGTTTACCCTTCCATTTAGTTTAAACTGAATTAGCTCATGATCGCTCAAACCAAGGCTGTCCCCTACAACCATTTCTTCTAAGAGATCCTCACTATTCACCAAAACCAAATCTAAAATGGCATCCCCTCTTGTTGGTTCAGCAACTACTTGGTGAAGGAATCCATCAGCTATCACATCTAGGAAAATCTAGGAAAATCTGAGCCCTATTATATTAATAGCACTTGTCCTCCAGTCTATATCTGTTAAAGTCTCCCATGATCACACAATTCCCATTAGTATTTACTTCATTAAAAACATTGAAGAGGTCTCTATCCCTATCCAAATCAGACTCCTGTTCTAACAGACAGCAACCCACCACCGCCCCACCCCCCCCCCGAAAGGCAGAGATAGAGCCCAGGAATCGAGATGGTGGGGAAATTTCATTGAAACCGTTTCTGACCGAAAATCCTATTCAAACTAAACCAGTTTGTTTCTTGAAATCGTAACAAGTGGCAATGAAAATTCTTTGTCACAATGTGTTAAATTGTCTCGTCGCACTCAAAGAGGAGACACTTAGATCTCAAAAATTAGATAAGATGCTTCAGTCTGAGCTAAGTAGTTGCTGCTCTTAACAATTGCAAAATAATACAATACAAATAAAATAAACTATTTCAGCCATTCTATTATGTCCTAATCTGATCTGAGTAAACATGATAGGACACCTCATCTTATGCACTGCTCCTAGTGACACTCTCCAATAGACCCAGCAGTCCTTATTTCCAGGCCCCTTCACTAACCACTGCTGCACACTCCCTCCCACAGCTGGCAATTACAACCAGGCCCTCACGTCCGGTCCCCCTGCTTTGAGAGGGAGTGTACTCCACTGGAGTGATTGGAGCAGGGAACTGGGAGTCAGGACTCCTGGGTTCCATTGCTGGTTTCCTATTGACCTGTGGGACTTGGGGTAAGTTGCTGCCCCCTCTAGGCTCTGTCCCCAGCAGTCAAATGGGGATTTCATACTTTCCCACTATTGGAAAGTGCTGGGAGAATCCCCCAGCAAAAGCTGCTCTGACAGTGCTAAGCAGCATCTGTTTGCTTGTGAGAATGTCCTATGGGACTGTGTCAAAAGCCTTATTAACACCAAGATAGATCACATCTACTGTTTACCCACCTCCACTAGGCCCCTAACCCTGCCAAAGAAGGAGCTAGGATTGGTCTGGAATGATTTGTTCTTGACAAGTCCATGCTCACTAGTCCTAAGAACCAAATTGTCCTGCAGGTGCTGACAAACTGATTGTTTAATAAGCAGAGGCTGCTCCCAATGCTACAGTCGGTTTCTCAGAAATGAGTAGACTTTATGGGCAGCAGAGACCGTTAGAGCATCTAATCTGACCCCCTGCATATCACAGGCCTCCTGTCTACCACAATAGCTACTTTTGGGGCAAACACATTCCGGAAAGGCATCTAGTCTTTATTAAATGACATCAAGAGATGGAGAATCCACCACTTTCCATGGTAGCTTCTTCCTGTGGTCAATCATCCTCGCTGTTGAATATTTGTGCCTTATTTGTCATAGGAATTTGTCTCTTTTCACCTTCCAGCCATTAGGTCTTGTTCTGCCTTTCTCTGCTCGATTAAAGAGCCCTTTAATACCCAATATTTTCTCTCCATTAAGGCATTTCAACACTTCAGTGAAGTCACCTTTCAATCTTCTTTTTATAAGCTAAACAAGTTGAGCTCTTTCAATAGCTCACTAGAAGGCATTTTTCTCCAGCCCTCAGAACATTTGGTGGCTCTTTGCTGCCCCAGCTCCAATTTCTAGGACCATCTTTTTCAAAGGAGGACACCAACACTGGAGGCAGTATTCCAATAGCAGTCTCACTGCTGCTGTGTCACCTCCCTATCCTACTCACGGCTCTGCTCCTTCGTCTAATGATGGCTTTAGCCCTGTTCACCACAGCATCACACTGGGAGCTCATGTTGAGTGGCTTCTCCACTATGGCCCCTAAATCCTTTTCAGAGTCACTGCTTTCCTGGATACACATCCCCATTCTTTAGGTGTGGCCGACGCGCCTTGTGGCTACGTATAGGACCTTGCATTGGGCTCTGCTCAAACTTGTTTTCTTTGAATGGGTCCAGCTGGCCGAATGAGCCAGATCGCTGTATATCACTGCCCTCTCGCCATCAGGAATTACCACTCTGCCTGTATTTTGTCACCCCCCAATCTTATCCGCAGTGATTGTATGTTTTCTCCCAATTCATTGATAACAATTATTTTTAGTCCTGGAGAGCTTCTTCAGACCCTTAGTACCCAGGACCTGCTCCCCACAGCACAGTGAGAAAGGCTGTCCATCCCTGTTGGTACATACCGGATAAGCACAGAACAAACACACTTTAGGCGCTGTGTTGTCCATAGGCTCTGAACAACATGTGGGGGTCAGCAGATTACAAACGCACGACAGACCTGTAGTGTAGACAGGTCCCAACTGTGTCTCGGTTTCCCACCCTGCTCTAAGTTTAGTCACAGCCGCCATGTCTTTTCCGCCATGTCCCTTAACCCCACGTCACTGCAGAAGAGAGATTTTCTGGTAGCCAGCTGGCTCTCCTGCATGTGGATGTCGTTCCAAAAGACGTGTTCTGGCTCAGTCCCATGCTATGGTTGGCTGAAGGAACCACTTGGTCACATTCTAGGCCCTGAGTTATACAGGAGGGGCGACTAGATGCACATAATTGTCCTTTCTGACCTGAACCTCTATCAATCGCTACATTTTCTGCTGCTAGGAAGAGAACTCTGGACCTATTTTCTCTCATTCACTTTCAGTCGGAATAATTTCAATCCAGGCCAAAGGATTTCCTCTTCCATTGTGTCTTCAGCACCTTTGCGAGCAACCAGTTACTGTTTCCCACAGGTTTCCAGTTTCAACCTGTCCCAGAGTGAGATGGCCAGGAAAGGGGTTGGAGCTCAACTGCACCTGGCTCAGGTGATGCAGCTCCCTAGGGGGATGGGAATAAGTGTGGGGGTCACGTGACAAGACGCAGCCTGTGACTAGGACCCAGGCCTGCTGAGAGATAGAAGGGCAGCCTGTGCTCAGCCAGGAGAGAGACCCCAAGGGAAGCAGGCATGGGAGGGGCTTGGAGAGTCCTTTAAAGGTCAGGGACAAGCTGGGAAGGGGCCAGGCTGAGCACTAAGGACAAGGCCCTAGGAGGGAAAGACAGGGCAGTTTAGGAGATGGGGCACATAGTCCAGTTGGTTTCGGCTCCCAGGACCAGACACCCAGAGGTGAAGGTGATTGTCGGGGCTTCTGTCCTTCTTCCCCAGTGTAGATTTGATAGTGGAGAAGACTGATGCCGTAAGGGGGAAGTGAGTTACCCCAAGGTCACCCAGTGAGTTTATATCACAAATGCATACTTGGAAGGATCCTATAGAAACATGGATTTTCCAGTCTGTTCTTTCTAGGAGTCCCCAGGGCTAAGGTAAAACCCCTGCTGCCCCTCCCCATTCTGCTCACCTCCAAGATGTGCTGGAGTTTGTCTGTGCTGGGGGGTGCTGTCAGCAGGATCGAGAGCTCGTCATCCATGTTCTCTGGGCAGGCCTTGCTCAGAGCCTGCCAGCGGAGGGAGACCAGGGGTCAGGATTATGGAACCTGTTGTGACACCTGCCAGGATGACAGCAGACCCTGTAGTCCTTGCCCAAAGCAGCTCTCTGCAGAGGGCCTGGTGCACAGCAGTGTAGGGAACAGCCAAGCTGCTAGGGATGGGAGCTGGGCTTCCTGGCAGAGTCCAGCACCCAAAGCCCAGCATCTGCAAGGAAGGGATTCCCTACAGAGGGGCAACATCATCTCCCACACACAGGGAGTCTCCCCCTGACACTAGATTCATCCTATGGCCTGTTCCCATCTCTGCCCACCACACTCCCAACTCAGCAGCTCCAGCTACCGAAGGGAGCACGAACCAGAGGCCTTCCTGCTCCTGGGACAGAGGAGTAGGTTGATGATCTACCTGGATGTGAGCGTTGGCCTTCCCCATGCCCAGGGTCTAGACTCCATTCAGGGCAGCGCACAGGAACTGCGATTCCTATTCTGGATCTAGTGGCAGCTTCAGTTTGCTGGCAGGAGACTGTACATGAGACCTTGCAGTTGTGGGGGTGACACAGGCACTAACATGTGCATGGGAGTTTGAGCAACAGGGCAGAGGCCTGTGTGGGGCAAGGAGGGCAGGGATTTGGGAAGCAAGAGCAGAGGATCAAACCCTTTCTTTGCGGTTTCCCCTGGTTTCCCCTCAGCTGGAGCTCACTCTGTAATCCATTTGGCCTAGCTCCAGGCTTTATAGCCCACAGGCCAAGCCCTCCGTTATATACCCTCCTCCTTAGAACCTGGCCCACACGGGGGCAAGTTCTATTCTTCTCCAAGCTTCATCCCTCCTCATCTCATCGCTGTCACCGGCTGCGCGCTTGTACAGCCTGTGCGCAGTGTCTGCAGCTCCACTGCCAGCTCGCTCGGGGCAAACCTTCTCTTCTGCAGTATCCCGACGCTCTTCCTGCAGCCACTCAGTCTCACGAACAGCTGCTTGCAGAGCCTCTTCTGAAGCCTTTAGCGTCTTCTGTTGCCTTTTTGCTACTGCCGCTGCATCTGCCAAAACCTTTTCGGTCAGGGTCTGAGAACCCACCATGGACTGCTCCACCCTTGTGTTTGTCCCTCCTCCAGTCTGCTTCATCTCTGGGCCAATCATTTCGTCCTTCATCTCCCTGCAGCACCCGACAGGGTGTGTTGGTGGAGGGTCTGCAAGGCCCATGGCCACCCCAGCCACCTCCACCTTGCCTGCCTCATGGGGGTTTGTGTCAGAGGACACCTTCTCCTTTCTTTCTAACTTCTTAGGGCCCTGGCCCCTCGTTCAGCCACTCAGCAATTTCCTAAGCAGGCCGTGTCTTTTGATATGGCCTGCTTCTCTGCCCCCAAAACAAAGAACTCTTGCTCCCATCTTGGCATTAGGCCACGCTTGTACACTTTCTCATGCCCTTCTCCCTGGGCTAACCTTCTCAGCACAGCCCAGGCATGCTCTCCTTCTCTGCTCTTTTTGTCCATGGGCATAGCAGACCCTGGGTTGATTTCCCTTTGCAGGATCTCTCAAAGGTATTGCTGCTGCTGCGTCTGTAGCTCCACCTGCACTTCCTTCTGCGTCTGTTGGTTTTCTAGGAGCTGCTGGAGAAACCCCTAGATCTGCTTTGGCTGCTTAGCCAGTCCCTGGAACTGAAGTGGGAAATCCAGCGACCAGCTTGGTCCCTTGATACACCTGCTTGGGGGAGGGATAGCTCAGTGGTTTGAGCATTGGCCTGCTAAACCCGGGGTTGTAAGCTCAATCCTTGAGGGGGCCATTTAGGGATCAGGGCAAAAAACTGTCTGGGGATTGGTCCTGCTTTCAGCAGGGGGTTGAACTAGATGACCCCCGGAGGTCCCTTCCAACCCTGATATTCTATGATTCCTTCAGCAACCAAGACTTCCCTCACGGATCACAGGGGGAACTCAATCCTGCCAACTATGCCAATCATAAATGAATCTACTCATCGTTAGGTGCCCCCCGGTGGCCAGGCATGGCATCACAGCCCTCTCGCTGGGCTAGCGTCCCCCATCCATGGTCGCTCCAGCACCACGGCAGTTTCTCTGCCTGGTAACTCCGGCCAGGTCACCACCTTTAGTCCACCCTTCTGGGGCCCAGCTTGCCTCACACTAAAAGTCCAAAGAGGTCTTTCCACAGACAGAAGTCCTTCTGCCATCGCTGGGGCACTTGCTCAGCCTGTAGCCCCCTTGCTGGGCTTGGGAACCCTCTCCAGGTGCGTGTACGCCATCTCCTCTGGGGCCGGTAGGGGAACCCAGTCCCACCCTGACATTGATAGCAGCTCAGGGCCCTGGACCCAACAGCTAGGTCTGCACCTTTCTCTTTGCTGCACTTTTCCAACCTCTCTTCTCAAGTTCCCCTCCAGGCTTTCCTTGCTGCTCTGAACTTCCTACCTCGTTCTCAATCCTGTTGCTACCCCAGCTGGGCTGTATCACCACTGAAGTCTGGCTCTTTAGGGGGGCGGATATGGTGCCTCTCAGTTCGTGCTCATTCTGTAATCAGCTTTCTGTGAGTGCCAGGGGGCTCCATTTCTCCTTCCACTAGCTCCCCATTTACAGAGAGCCAGAGCAGTACCTGCAGCAGGGAGCAGGAGTTGCTGGTGGCCTCAGAGGCACAGGCCCTGCAGCGCCTCGGGCACCTGGCGCAAGTGCCGCATGATACGGAGCTGGCGCATCACATTGGCCGTGACGTCCTCCTGCTGCAAGGGAACGAGAACCTGTCTGAGACTCAGATGCCTCCGAGTAATCAGGGGAGATTAACGGCCCCTGGAACCAGCAGCATTTCCACCCAGCCCCTGCCCACCTCTGAGGGATGGATTCCCCCTCCTGACCCCCAGGATGGAGTCTTGTTGTCCTTCCTAGTGACCTCCAGTGGCAACCCCCCTCCTTGTACGGGGAGCTCCTGCCACCTCCCCCTCAGTGCCCCTGACAGCTGTTCCACCTCCAATCCACAGCTCAAGTTCTCAGACCCCTCTCCTCCAGCCCCACCCAGGTTGGGTAGGGAGGGGACTGTAGCGGGGGGGGGGGGGCGGGAGGGATTCTGGCAGCAGTGAAGTGGGATGTGGGCAGGTTGAGACCTTTCCCCAAGTCACCCCAGCCACTAACGCTGAAGCCGCAGGATGGCAGCCCTGGTGAATGGGACGGATCGGCAGCCCCTGCTGACTGAATCCTCCTGTTCTCTCCAGCAGGGCCGGCTTTAGGAAGGGCGGGGCCCAATTCGAACATTTTTGGCGGGGCCCCGGCAGGGATGACTAACAAAAAAAATAATGGAAAAAAAAGCCTTTCATTTCTTCCATGTATTATTTACTTTCCATAACTATATAAATAATAAAATTATATATTATGTACATTGCATCATATATGCTGTTGATCGGTTATTAATGAGCTCCGTTTCACATGTGTGGGTCCCCGCCACTCCCTGGGGGTGTGCTAGGGTGACCAGATGTCCTGATTTTATAGGGACAGTCCCGATTTTTGGGTCTTTTTCTTATAGGATCCTATTTATCCCCCACCCCCGTCCCGATTTTTCACACTTGCTGTCTGGTCACCCTAGTGGTGTGCACATGTGTGGGTCCCAGCTGCTCCCTGCCCCCCTCATTGAAGCAGGTGTGCAGGGTTACTGCCCTGGGAACTGCAGGGCACCAGTGGACATGGGGCTGGCTGGAGGCAGGGCAGGGGCTCACTAGAGGTAGGGTCTGGCTGCAGGCAGGGCAAGGGGTGCGGGGCTGGCTGGAGACAGGGGTGTGTGGGGCTGGCTGGCTTTGGGCAGGGCCGCAGGGGGGTGCAGCAGGGGTTGCCTGGAGACAGGGCAGGGGGTGCGGCAGAGGCTGGCTGTGGGCAGGGGGTGCAGGGCTGGCTGCAGGCAGGGCAGGGGGGTGGGGCTGGTGCAGGCAGAACAGGGGGGGCGGGGCTGGAGGTAGGGCAGGGGTGCAGCAGGGGCTGGCTGCGGACAGGGGGTGCAGGGCTGGCTGGAGACGGGGCTGGCTGCGGGCAGGGGGTGCGGGGCTGGTGCAGGGACGGGGTGCAGCAGAGGCAGCTGGCGCCCCGGCCCTTTAAATAGCCCCCGAGTCCCCCGCTACCCCAGGGCTCTGGGGGCTATTTAAAGGGCCCAGGGCTCCCCTGCTTCTACCGCCCCAGCCCTTTAAATAGCTGTGGGAGCCCTGGGGAAGCAGCGGGGCTCCAGTGGCTATTTAAAGGGCCGGGGCGGTAGAGGCAGCGGGAGTCCCGGACTTTTTAAATAGCCCCCAGAGGCCCGCAGCCCTACCCCAGGGCTCCAGCAGTGGGGGTCTTGTAGCAATTTAAAGTGCCTGGGGCTCTGGCCCCTGCTGGGAGCCCTAGGTCCTTTAAATTGCCCCCTGGGGAAGCTGGGCCACCCTGGTACAGCGCACCGGCTCTTGCCCAATTCAGGGGAATTGGTTGAATTGGCCTAAAGCCGGCCCTGGTGGGGGTATGGCCACAGAGCCGCAGGGAGGGGAACCCTGAGGTGTGGGGGCTGGGTGGGTACTGGGAGTTCCTCCTGAAGGGACGGGGGTTGGCCAAGGTCACTCAGCCCCGGGGTGTGGGAGGGGGACTGGCTGAGGGCACTCAGAGCCCCAGGAAGTGGGGGGGGCTGAGGGGAGGGACTGGCCAGGGGCACTCAGAGTTCGGGGGAGGGGCTGTCCGGGGGGGCACTCACAGCCCCAGGAGGTGGGTGGGGGAGGGGCACACAGGATTTCAGGAATTCCCTGGCAGTGAAGAGCTGCTGGCGGCAGGGAGGAGCCAGCCGTGACAATCCCCACTTGGGATCCCTGGCTGGGCTAGTGGCTATGGGGGCCCGTGGCCCAGCTGCAGCGGAAGGTGACCTGAAGGAAATGCCTCGGCCTCGGCCTCCGGCTAGGAAGGGCCTGGGCCAGACAATGACCCACCGCGCAGTGTCCCAGCTCCCTGCCCCACACCTGCGGGGCACGGCCCCTCCTCTGTAGGGAGGTTGGCATGTACCTTAGTGCTGCTTCCTCCATCCCCAAAGGCCTCTCCCAGCCAGTCTCTGGCAACCCCTGCCATTCAGTACGCACATTACCCTGCTGTGACATACCGGGGGGGGGACCCCTCGGAGATGGGGGGGCTGTCACACAGCTGGGCAATTTAACCCGGCTGGGCCGGGGTGACTGTCTCCCTGGAGCTGGGGTCTCAGCCCAGGTGTCTCTCTGCCCTTCCCCCAAGTCGCCCCCGGGCAAGGTGGGAGCGCCCCACGTTGCGTTCCAGCCCCACATTCGCACCCACAAGTGCTGGTGGGTTCCAATCCCAGCTGAACACACCCACCCGGCCCTAGTGCGGAGCAGAAGGGCCCAGCGCTGCCCCACAGACCCTTTGGCTCTCCGAGTCCGCTCTTACCCATCACCGCAGCA
>NW_027054739.1:0-10000 GCF_011386835.1 Chrysemys picta bellii | reverse complement strand
CCTATACGCAGTGCTCGGCGTCCTTCCCAGCACCCAGCCCCTGCCGGCCCCTACAAACAAACACACAAGGACAGATGCAAATACAGGTACCTTCTCCTCCAATGAGAACTCCCTCTCAAACTCCCCTGTTAGCCGCCCTGTTTGCTGCCGCTGCTCGCAGCTGTACCGCTGCCTGGCTGGCCAGCCGCTTTTATGGGCCCCTTGATCAGCCAAGCCCCGCCCCCTCTACGCAGGGCTCGTCGTCCTTCCCAGCACCCAGCCCCTGCCGGCCCCTACAAACAAACACACAAGGACAGATGCAAATACAGGTACCTTCTCCTCCAATGAGAACTCCCTCTCAAACTCCCCTGTTTGCTGCCGCTGCTCGCAGCTGTACCGCTGCCTGGCTGGGCGGCCGCTTTTATGGGCCCCTTGATCAGCCAAGCCCCGCCCCCTATACGCAGGGCTCGGCGTCCTTCCCAGCACCCAGCCCCTGCCGGCCCCTACAAACAAACACACAAGGAGAGATTCAAATACAGGTACCTTCTCCTCCAATGAGAACTCCCTCTCAAACTCCCCTGTTAGCCGCCCTGTTTGCTGCCGCTGTACCGCTGCCTGGCTGGGCGGCCGCTTTTATGGGCCCCTTGATCAGTCAAGCCCCGCCCCCTATACGCAGGGCTCGGCGTCCTTCCCAGCACCCAGCCCCTGCCGGCCCCTACAAACAAACACACAAGGACAAATGCAAATACAGGTACCTTCTCCTCTAATGAGAACTCCCTCTCAAACTCCCCTGTTAGCCGCCCTCTTTGCTGCCGCTGCTCGCAGCTGTACCGCTGCCTGGCTGGGCAGCCGCTTTTATGGGCCCCTTGATCAGTCAAGCCCCGCCCCCTATACGCAGGGCTCGGCGACCTTCCCAGCACCCAGCCCCTGCCGGCCCCTACAAACAAACACACAAGGACAGATGCAAATACAGGTACCTTCTCCTCCAATGAGAACTCCCTCTCAAACTCCCCTGTTAGCCGCCCTGTTTGATGCCGCTGTACCGCTGCCTGGCTGGGCCGCCGCTTTTATGGGCCCATTGATCAGTCAAGCCCCGCCCCCTATACGCAGGGCTCGGCGTCCTTCCCAGCACCCAGCCCCTGCCGGCCCCTACAAACAAACACACAAGGACAGATGCAAATACAGGTACCTTCTCCTCCAATGAGAACTCCCTATCAAACTCCCCTGTTAGCCGCCCTGTTTGCTGCCGCTGCTCGCAGCTGTACCACTGCCTGGCTGGCCAGCCGCTTTTATGGGCCCCTTGATCAGCCAAGCCCCGCCCCCTATACGCAGGGCTCGGCGTCCTTCCAAGCACCCAGCCCCTGCCGGCCCCTACAAACAAACACACAAGGACAGATGCAAATACAGGTACCTTCTCCTCCAATGAGAACTCCCTCTCAAACTCCCCTGTTAGCCGCCCTGTTTGCTGCCGCTGCTCGCAGCTGTACCACTGCCTGGCTGGCTAGGCGCTTTTATGGGCCCCTTGATCAGTCAAGCCCCGCCCCCTATACGCAGGGCTCGGCGTCCTTCCCAGCACCCAGCCCCTGCCTGCCCCTACAAACAAACACACAAGAACAGATGCAAATACAGGTACCTTCCCCTCCAATGAGAACTCCCTCTCAAACTCCCCTGTTAGCCGCCCTGTTTGCTGCCGCTGCTCGCAGCTGTACCGCTGCCTGGCTGGGCGGCCGCTTTTATGGGCCCCTTGATCAGCCAAGCCCCGCCCCCTATACGCAGGGCTCGGCGTCCTTCCCAGCACCCAGCCCCTGCCGGCCCCTACAAACAAACACACAAGGACAAATACAGGTACCTTCTCGTCCAATGAGAACTCCCTCTCAAACTCTCCTGTTAGCCGCCCTGTTTGCTGCCGCTGCTCGCAGCTGTACCGCTGCCTGGCTGGGCGGCCGCTTTTATGGGCCCCTTGATCAGCCAAGCCCCGCCTCCTATACGCAGGGCTCGGCGTCCTTCCCAGCACCCAGCCCCTGCCGGACCCTACAAACAAACACACAAGGACAGATGCAAATACAGGTACCTTCTCCTCCAATGAAAACTCCCTCTCAAACTCCCCTGTTAGCCGCCCTGTTTGCTGTTCGCAGCTGTACCGCTGCCTGGCTGGGCGGTCGCTTTTAAGGGCCCCTTGATCAGCCAAGCCCCGCCCCCTATACGCAGGGCTCGGCGTCCTTCCCAGCACCGAGCCCCTGCCGGCCCCTACAAACAA
The DNA here is from genome assembly GCF_011386835.1 of Chrysemys picta bellii. Taxonomy (NCBI): domain Eukaryota; kingdom Metazoa; phylum Chordata; order Testudines; family Emydidae; genus Chrysemys; species Chrysemys picta. Next base: position 7,764 of record NW_027054739.1, on the reverse strand, counting down.
ACACACAAGAACAACAAGGACAGATGCAAATACAGGTACCTTCCCCTCCAATGAGAACTCATTCTCAAACTCCCCTGTTTGCTGCCGCTGCTCGCAGCTGTACCGCTGCCTGGCTGGGCGGCCGCTTTTATGGGCCCCTTGATCAGCCAAGCCCCGCCCCCTATACGCAGGGCTCGGCGTCCTTCCCAGCACCCAGCCCCTGCCGGCCCCTACAAACAAACACACAAGAACAACAAGGACAGATGCAAATACAGGTACCTTCTCCTCCAATGAGAACTCCCTCTCGAACTCCCCTGTTAGCCGCCCTGTTTGCTGCTCGCAGCTGTACCGCTGCATGGCTGGGCGGCCGCTTTTATGGGCCCCTTGATCAGCCAAGCCCCGCACCCTATACGCAGGGCTCGGCGTCCTTCCCAGCACCCAGCCCCTGCCGGCCCCTACAAACAAACACACAAGAACAACAAGGACAGATGCAAATACAGGTATCTTCTCCTCCAATGAGAACTCCCTCTCAAACTCCCCTGTTTGCTGCCGCTGCTCGCAGCTGTACCGCTGCCTGGCTGGGCGGCCGCTTTTATGGGCCCCTTGATCAGCCAAGCCCCGCCCCCTATACGCAGGGCTCGGCGTCCTTCCCAGCACCCAGCCCCTGCCGGCCCCTACAAACAAACACACAAGAACAACAAGGACAGATGCAAATACAGGTACCTTCTCCTCCAATGAGAACTCCCTCTCGAACTCCCCTGTTAGCCGCCCTGTTTGCTGCTCGCAGCTGTACCGCTGCATGGCTGGGCGGCCGCTTTTATGGGCCCCTTGATCAGCCAAGCCCCGCACCCTATACGCAGGGCTCGGCGTCCTTCCCAGCACCCAGCCCCTGCCGGCCCCTACAAACAAACACACAAGAACAACAAGGACAGATGCAAATACAGGTATCTTCTCCTCCAATGAGAACTCCCTCTCAAACTCCCCTGTTTGCTGCCGCTGCTCGCAACTGTACCGCTGCCTGGCTGGGCGGCCGCTTTTATGGACCCCTTGATCAGCCAAGCCCCGCCCCCTATACGCAGGGCTCGGCGTCCTTCCCAGCACCCAGCCCCTGCCGGCCCCTACAAACAAATACACAAGAACAACAAGGACAGATGCAAATACAGGTACCTTCCCCTCCAATGAGAACTCCCTCTCAAACTCCCCTGTTAGCCGCCCTGTTTGCTCGCAGCTGTACCGCTGCCTGGCTGGGCGGCCGCTTTTATGGGCCCCTTGATCAGCCAAGCCCCGCCCCCTATACGCGGGGCTCGGCGTCCTTCCCAGCACCCAGCCCCTGCCGGCCCCTACAAACAAACACACAAGAACAACAAGGACAGATGCAAATACAGGTACCTTCCCCTCCAATGAGAACTCATTCTCAAACTCCCCTGTTTGCTGCCGCTGCTCTCAGCTGTACCGCTGCCTGGCTGGGCGGCCGCTTTTATGGGCCTCTTGATCAGCCAAGCCCCGCCCCCTATACGCAGGGCTCGGCGTCCTTCCCAGCACCCAGCCCCTGCCGGCCCCTACAAACAAACACACAAGAAAAACAAGGACAGATGCAAATACAGGTACCTTCCCCTCCAATGAGAACTCCCTCTCAAACTCCCCTGTAAGCCGCCCTGTTTGCTCGCAGCTGTACCGCTGCCTGGGCGGCCGCTTTTATGGGCCCCTTGATCAGCCAAGCCCCGCCCCCTATACGCAGGGCTCGGCGTCCTTCCCAGCACCCAGCCCCTGCCGGCCCCTACAAACAAACACACAAGAACAACAAGGACATATGCAAATACAGGTACCTTCCCCTCCAATGAGAACTCCCTCTCAAACTCCCCTGTTTGCTGCCGCTGCTCGCAGCTGTACCGGTGCCTGGCTGGGCGGCCGCTTTTATGGGCCCCTTGATCAGCCAAGCCCCGCACCCTATACGCAGGGCTCGGCGTCCTTCCCAGCACCCAGCCCCTGCCGGCCCCTACAAACAAACACACAAGAACAACAAGGACAGATGCAAATACAGGTACCTTCTCCTCCAATGAGAACTCCCTCTCAAACTCCCCTGTTAGCCGCCCTGTTTGATGCCGCTGTACTGCTGCCTGGCTGGGCCGCCGCTTTTATGGGCCCATTGATCAGTCAAGCCCCGCCCCCTATACGCAGGGCTCGGCGTCCTTCCCAGCACCCAGCCCCTGCCGGCCCCTACAAACAAACACACAAGGACAGATGCAAATACAGGTACCTTCTCCTCCAATGAGAACTCCCTATCAAACTCCCCTGTTAGCCGCCCTGTTTGCTGCCGCTGCTCGCAGCTGTACCACTGCCTGGCTGGCCAGCCGCTTTTATGGGCCCCTTGATCAGCCAAGCCCCGCCCCCTATACGCAGGGCTCGGCGTCCTTCCAAGCACCCAGCCCCTGCCGGCCCCTACAAACAAACACACAAGGACAGATGCAAATACAGGTACCTTCTCCTCCAATGAGAACTCCCTCTCAAACTCCCCTGTTAGCCGCCCTGTTTGCTGCCGCTGCTCGCAGCTGTACCACTGCCTGGCTGGCCAGGCGCTTTTATGGGCCCCTTAATCAGTCAAGCCCCGCCCCCTATACGCAGGGCTCGGCGTCCTTCCCAGCACCCAGCCCCTGCCGGCCCCTACAAACAAACACACAAGAACAACAAGGACATATGCAAATACAGGTACCTTCCCCTCCAATGAGAACTCCCTCTCAAACTCCCCTGTTTGCTGCCGCTGCTCGCAGCTGTACCGGTGCCTGGCTGGGCGGCCGCTTTTATGGGCCCCTTGATCAGCCAAGCCCCGCCCCCTATACGCAGGGCTCGGCGTCCTTCCCAGCACCCAGCCCCTGCCGGCCCCTACAAACAAACACACAAGAACAACAAGGACAGATGCAAATACAGGTACCTTCTCCTCCAATGAGAACTCCCTCTCAAACTCCCCTGTTAGCCGCCCTGTTTGATGCCGCTGTACTGCTGCCTGGCTGGGCCGCCGCTTTTATGGGCCCATTGATCAGTCAAGCCCCGCCCCCTATACGCAGGGCTCGGCGTCCTTCCCAGCACCCAGCCCCTGCCGGCCCCTACAAACAAACACACAAGGACAGATGCAAATACAGGTACCTTCTCCTCCAATGAGAACTCCCTATCAAACTCCCCTGTTAGCCGCCCTGTTTGCTGCCGCTGCTCGCAGCTGTACCACTGCCTGGCTGGCCAGCCGCTTTTATGGGCCCCTTGATCAGCCAAGCCCCGCCCCCTATACGCAGGGCTCAGCGTCCTTCCAAGCACCCAGCCCCTGCCGGCCCCTACAAACAAACACACAAGGACAGATGCAAATACAGGTACCTTCTCCTCCAATGAGAACTCCCTCTCAAACTCCCCTGTTAGCCGCCCTGTTTGCTGCCGCTGCTCGCAGCTGTACCACTGCCTGGCTGGCCAGGCGCTTTTATGGGCCCCTTGATCAGTCAAGCCCCGCCCCCTATACGCAGGGCTCGGCGTCCTTCCCAGCACCCAGCCCCTGCCGGCCCCTACAAACAAACACACAAGAACAGATGCAAATACAGGTACCTTCCCCTCCAATGAGAACTCCCTCTCAAACTCCCCTGTTAGCCGCCCTGTTTGCTGCCGCTGCTCGCAGCTGTACCGCTGCCTGGCTGGGCGGCCGCCTTTATGGGCCCCTTGATCAGCCAAGCCCCGCCCCCTATACGCAGGGCTCGGCGTCCTTCCCAGCACCCAGCCCCTGCCGGTCCCTACAAACAAACACACAAGGACAAATACAGGTACCTTCTCCTCCAATGAGAACTCCCTCTCAAACTCCCCTGTTAGCCGCCCTGTTTGCCGCTCGCAGCTGTACCGCTGCCTGGCTGGGCAGCCGCTTTTATGGGCCCCTTGATCAGCCAAGCCCCGCCCGCTATACGCAGGGCTCGGCGTCCTTCCCAGCACCCAGCCCCTGCCAGCCCCTACAAACAAACACACAAGGACAAATACAGGTACCTTCTCGTCCAATGAGAACTCCCTCTCAAACTCTCCTGTTAGCCGCCCTGTTTGCTGCCGCTGCTCGCAGCTGTACCGCTGCCTGGCTGGGCGGCCGCTTTTATGGGCCCCTTGATCAGCCAAGCCCCGCACCCTATACGCAGGGCTCGGCGTCCTTCCCAGCACCCAGCCCCTGCCGGCCCCTACAAACAAACACACAAGAACAACAAGGACAGATGCAAATACAGGTACCTTCTCCTCCAATGAGAACTCCCTCTCAAACTCCCCTGTTTGCTGCCGCTGCTCGCAACTGTACCGCTGCCTGGGTGGGCGGCCGCTTTTATGGACCCCTTAATCAGCCAAGCCCCGCCCCCTATACGCAGGGCTCGGCGTCCTTTCCAGCACCCAGCACCTGCCGGCCCCTACAAACAAATACACAAGAACAACATGGACAGATGCAAATACAGGTACCTTCCCCTCCAATGAGAACTCCCTCTCAAACTCACCTGTTAGCCGCCCTGTTTGCTCGCAGCTGTACCGCTGCCTGGCTGGGCAGCCGCTTTTATGGGCCCCTTGATCACCAAAGCCCCGCACCCTATACGCAGGGCTCGGCGTCCTTCCCAGCACCCAGCCAATGCCGGCCCCTACAAACAAACACACAAGAACAACAAGGACAGATGCAAATACATGTACCTTCCCCTCCAATGAGAACTCCCTCTCAAACTCCCCTGTTAGCCGCCCTGTTTGCTGCTCGCAGCTGTACCGCTGCCTGGTTGGGCGGCCGCTTTTATGGGCCCCTTGATCAGCCAAGCCCCGCCCCCTATACGCGGGGCTCGGCGTCCTTCCCAGCACCCAGCCCCTGCCGGCCCCTACAAACAAACACACAAGAACAACAAGGACAGATGCAAATACAGGTACCTTCCCCTCCAATGAGAACTCATTCTCAAACTCCCCTGTTTGCTGCCGCTGCTCTCAGCTGTACCGCTGCCTGGCTGGGCGGCCGCTTTTATGGGCCTCTTGATCAGCCAAGCCCCGCCCCCTATACGCAGGGCTCGGCGTCCTTCCCAGCACCCAGCCCCTGCCGGCCCCTACAAACAAACACACAAGAAAAACAAGGACAGATGCAAATACAGGTACCTTCCCCTCCAATGAGAACTCCCTCTCAAACTCCCCTGTAAGCCGCCCTGTTTGCTCGCAGCTGTACCGCTGCCTGGGCGGCCGCTTTTATGGGCCCCTTGATCAGCCAAGCCCCGCCCCCTATACGCAGGGCTCGGCGTCCTTCCCAGCACCCAGCCCCTGCCGGCCCCTACAAACAAACACACAAGAACAACAAGGACATATGCAAATACAGGTACCTTCCCCTCCAATGAGAACTCCCTCTCAAACTCCCCTGTTTGCTGCCGCTGCTCGCAGCTGTACCGGTGCCTGGCTGGGCGGCCGCTTTTATGGGCCCCTTGATCAGCCAAGCCCCGCACCCTATACGCAGGGCTCGGCGTCCTTCCCAGCACCCAGCCCCTGCCGGCCCCTACAAACAAACACACAAGAACAACAAGGACAGATGCAAATACAGGTACCTTCTCCTCCAATGAGAACTCCCTCTCAAACTCCCCTGTTAGCCGCCCTGTTTGATGCCGCTGTACTGCTGCCTGGCTGGGCCGCCGCTTTTATGGGCCCATTGATCAGTCAAGCCCCGCCCCCTATACGCAGGGCTCGGCGTCCTTCCCAGCACCCAGCCCCTGCCGGCCCCTACAAACAAACACACAAGGACAGATGCAAATACAGGTACCTTCTCCTCCAATGAGAACTCCCTATCAAACTCCCCTGTTAGCCGCCCTGTTTGCTGCCGCTGCTCGCAGCTGTACCACTGCCTGGCTGGCCAGCCGCTTTTATGGGCCCCTTGATCAGCCAAGCCCCGCCCCCTATACGCAGGGCTCAGCGTCCTTCCAAGCACCCAGCCCCTGCCGGCCCCTACAAACAAACACACAAGGACAGATGCAAATACAGGTACCTTCTCCTCCAATGAGAACTCCCTCTCAAACTCCCCTGTTAGCCGCCCTGTTTGCTGCCGCTGCTCGCAGCTGTACCACTGCCTGGCTGGCCAGGCGCTTTTATGGGCCCCTTGATCAGTCAAGCCCCGCCCCCTATACGCAGGGCTCGGCGTCCTTCCCAGCACCCAGCCCCTGCCGGCCCCTACAAACAAACACACAAGAACAGATGCAAATACAGGTACCTTCCCCTCCAATGAGAACTCCCTCTCAAACTCCCCTGTTAGCCGCCCTGTTTGCTGCCGCTGCTCGCAGCTGTACCGCTGCCTGGCTGGGCGGCCGCCTTTATGGGCCCCTTGATCAGCCAAGCCCCGCCCCCTATACGCAGGGCTCGGCGTCCTTCCCAGCACCCAGCCCCTGCCGGTCCCTACAAACAAACACACAAGGACAAATACAGGTACCTTCTCCTCCAATGAGAACTCCCTCTCAAACTCCCCTGTTAGCCGCCCTGTTTGCCGCTCGCAGCTGTACCGCTGCCTGGCTGGGCAGCCGCTTTTATGGGCCCCTTGATCAGCCAAGCCCCGCCCGCTATACGCAGGGCTCGGCGTCCTTCCCAGCACCCAGCCCCTGCCAGCCCCTACAAACAAACACACAAGGACAAATACAGGTACCTTCTCGTCCAATGAGAACTCCCTCTCAAACTCTCCTGTTAGCCGCCCTGTTTGCTGCCGCTGCTCGCAGCTGTACCGCTGCCTGGCTGGGCGGCCGCTTTTATGGGCCCCTTGATCAGCCAAGCCCCGCACCCTATACGCAGGGCTCGGCGTCCTTCCCAGCACCCAGCCCCTGCCGGCCCCTACAAACAAACACACAAGAACAACAAGGACAGATGCAAATACAGGTACCTTCTCCTCCAATGAGAACTCCCTCTCAAACTCCCCTGTTTGCTGCCGCTGCTCGCAACTGTACCGCTGCCTGGGTGGGCGGCCGCTTTTATGGACCCCTTAATCAGCCAAGCCCCGCCCCCTATACGCAGGGCTCGGCGTCCTTTCCAGCACCCAGCCCCTGCCGGCCCCTACAAACAAATACACAAGAACAACATGGACAGATGCAAATACAGGTACCTTCCCCTCCAATGAGAACTCCCTCTCAAACTCACCTGTTAGCCGCCCTGTTTGCTCGCAGCTGTACCGCTGCCTGGCTGGGCAGCCGCTTTTATGGGCCCCTTGATCACCAAAGCCCCGCACCCTATACGCAGGGCTCGGCGTCCTTCCCAGCACCCAGCCAATGCCGGCCCCTACAAACAAACACACAAGAACAACAAGGACAGATGCAAATACATGTACCTTCCCCTCCAATGAGAACTCCCTCTCAAACTCCCCTGTTAGCCGCCCTGTTTGCTGCTCGCAGCTGTACCGCTGCCTGGTTGGGCGGCCGCTTTTATGGGCCCCTTGATCAGCCAAGCCCCGCCCCCTATACGCGGGGCTCGGCGTCCTTCCCAGCACCCAGCCCCTGCCGGCCCCTACAAACAAACACACAAGAACAACAAGGACAGATGCAAATACAGGTACCTTCCCCTCCAATGAGAACTCATTCTCAAACTCCCCTGTTTGCTGCCGCTGCTCTCAGCTGTACCGCTGCCTGGCTGGGCGGCCGCTTTTATGGGCCTCTTGATCAGCCAAGCCCCGTCCCCTATACGCAGGGCTCGGCGTCCTTCCCAGCACCCAGCCCCTGCCGGCCCCTACAAACAAACACACAAGAAAAACAAGGACAGATGCAAATACAGGTACCTTCCCCTCCAATGAGAACTCCC
>NW_027054738.1:0-10000 GCF_011386835.1 Chrysemys picta bellii | reverse complement strand
TTCCTATGGGTTGGACCCTTGCAGTCATAGTTAGGCTCCCTTTGCGTAGACCACTTGGAGATAAGGTTAGGGTTCCGATGTGTAGGCCACTTGGAATTAGTGCCAGGATTCCTAAAGTTGGGGCTCCCCGTCCTAGGGTTAGAGTTCCTACGGCTTGGCCAATTGGTATTAGGGTTAGTGTTTGCATCACTTTCATCTTACTTAATGTCTGTCATGAACCTAGCACTGAGCTTTCAAAACAGCTTTTCTGTATTGTCCTCTTCTATTATTAAGGTCGAGCTGCTATCTGACGCCTGGTTGTCGCTCCTTGAGCCAGATTCCCTGCCACTTTAGGCACTTAAATACCAGAGTATATAATATTCCTGTTCAGCTGCTGCCTATCCGCGTTGGTTCTAAAACTCTCTTGGCACCTACATTTTTGCAGTAAAGTCTCCCGAGATGCCTGTGCACTGTAGCTCCATTCCCAGTATTTGATGCTTAAAGCGCAGAAGAACGCACTAACCGGGGGAAATGTGGCATCCCTCTACCGACTTTGCTTGTGGGTCCCGACCCAGGAAGGATTTCACCTACCAGATTGGGTCCCAAAAGACTAGCTCACACAAACGGACCAGAGGAGGGGGCTATTCCGGATAAGTTTGCTTTGGGACAAACAATAAAATCGTAATTCTTAAGCCCTTGTAGGTCCAGGAAGGAATTTGGATCGAAAAACTGTGGGTGAAAAAACAAGAGGTTTCGCAAGCATGATCAAAAAATTTTTTGTTATCTTTGGGCACCCAAGAAGGACTCTCTGAAACCAGGGTTAACTGGAAAGTCAATTTGTAGAAGAAAATGTCACACTCAGCGGAGCAAAACATAGTACTTTTACTGAAAAACGCCTTTGTAATGTTCTATGGGCTCTGCTAGCAACAAAAATCAACTGTTGCAGACAAAAATCTCGGTTTTCTCTAAAAGGCTGATTTTCTGTACCAAAAGAGTTTCTAGACGTTTTGGATAAGAAAAGTTAAAGTTTCGCTGAAATGGCTATTCCAGCCAGTGAATAGACTTTTCACCAAGCTTTCGAGCTGCACAGTAATTTCCTGTTATAAAAAGGATATCGTTCATCTCTAGTTACTTGAAAAATCAATTTTGGGGAGAAAAAGGGCTCTCATTTTTGGAACATTCCTTTAAGCAAAACATAATGCTATTACTTAGAAATGCTTTTCCATTGAAAAAAATAATATTGTTGACTGGCTTCTACCAGGGAAAAACAACAACTTTTTTCAGTAACAAGTGCTGTTTTCTCTGAAAAGCTGATATTCTGTAGCAAAAAAGGTTCCTGGCGCTCTTGATAAGGAAAGCTAATGTTTCCGAGGAAATCTGTATTCCTGCCAGTGAATATGCTTTTCCCCACTCTTTCTATTCGCACGAGAATATCTTGTAAGAGAAAACCTCACTTCTCTTGCAAAAGAAAAAGGAACGTGTTAAACGATAGTTACCTGGAAAATCGATTTCGGATAGCAAAAGGATCAACTTTTGCAGGAAAGAAATCTTTTTTCCCTGAAAAGAAAACGAAGTCTCATCAAAAACCGTTTCTTAAACGAAATTATTGTTATTCGCTAGAAAGCTGGGGAGGGAGAGGTTTCATTCGAAGGAAAACAGATGTCAGTGAAAACGACCCTTTTGATCAAAATAATTAATTCTTTACGGACTGAAAAACTGAGTTCCCAGCCCTAGTTGCTATGGGAGGGCTCCCTGTGGTACGGTTGGGAATTCTAAGGGTAAGCTACATGGAAATAAGGTTAGGGCTCCTCTCGGTAGGCCACTTGGAAATAGAGTTAAGGTTGCTCTGGGTAGGGCTCCCGGCCCTAGCATTAGTGGGATTTACGTGTAGGGATCCGCGCCGTAGAGATAGGGTTCCTATTGGAAGGCCACTTGTATATAAGGTGAGGGCTCCTATCCGTTGGCCTCTTGGAGTTAGGACTGGTTTTCTATGCGTCGGCCTCCCCGCCCTAGTGTTAGAGTTTTCTATCTAGGGCTTCCCACCATAGGGCTAGTGTTCCTATGCCATAGGGTTGCTATGGTTCGGGCTTTACTGTTTCTATGGGTCGGGCTCCCTGACTTAGGGTTTGGGTTCCTACGGCGACAGCTCCCCATCTTCGCATTAGGGTTCCTATGGGTTGGACCCTTGCAGTCATAGTTAGGCTCCCTTTGCGTAGACCACTTGGAGATAAGGTTAGGGTTCCGATGTGTAGGCCACTTGGAATTAGTGCCAGGATTCCTAAAGTTGGGGCTCCCCGTCCTAGGGTTAGAGTTCCTACGGCTTGGCCAATTGGTGTTAGGGTTAGTGTTTGCATCACTTTCATCTTACTTAATGTCTGTCATGAACCTAGCACTGAGCTTTCAAAACAGCTTTTCTGTATTGTCCTCTTCTATTATTAAGGTCGAGCTGCTATCTGACGCCTGTTTTTCGCTCCTTGAGCTAGATTCCCTGCCACTTTAGGCACTTAAATACCAGAGTATGTAATATTCCTGTTCAGCTGCTGCCTATCCGCGTTGGTTCTAAAACTCTCTTGGCACCTACATTTTTGCAGTAAAGTCTCCCGAGATGCCTGTGCACTGTAGCCCCATCCCCAGTATTTGATGCTTAAAGCGCAGAAGAACGCACTAACCGGGGGAAATGTGGCATCCCTCTACCGACTTTGCTTGTGGGTCCCGACCCAGGAAGGATTTCACCTACCAGATTGGGTCCCAAAAGACTAGCTCACACAAACGGACCAGAGGAGGGGGCTATTCCGGATAAGTTTGCTTTGGGACAAACAATAAAATCGTAATTCTTAAGCCCTTGTAGGTCCAGGAAGGAATTTGGATCGAAAAACTGTGGGTGAAAAAACAAGAGGTTTCGCAAGCATGATCAAAAAGAAATTTTTGTTATCTTTGGGCACCCAAGAAGGACTCTCTGAAACCAGGGTTAACTGGAAAGTCAATTTGTAGAAGAAAATGTCACACTCAGCGGAGCAAAACATAGTACTTTTACTGAAAAACGCCTTTGTAATGTTCTATGGGCTCTGCTAGCAACAAAAATCAACTGTTGCAGACAAAAATCTCGGTTTTCTCTAAAAGGCTGATTTTCTGTACCAAAAGAGTTTCTAGACGTTTTGGATAAGAAAAGTTAAAGTTTCGCTGAAATGGCTATTCCAGCCAGTGAATAGACTTTTCACCAAGCTTTCGAGCTGCACAGTAATTTCCTGTTATAAAAAGGATATCGTTCATCTCTAGTTACTTGAAAAATCAATTTTGGGGAGAAAAAGGGCTCTCATTTTTGGAACATTCCTTTAAGCAAAACATAATGCTATTACTTAGAAATGCTTTTCCATTGAAAAAAATAATATTGTTGACTGGCTTCTACCAGGGAAAAACAACAACTTTTTTCAGGAACAAGTGCTGTTTTCTCTGAAAAGCTGATATTCTGTAGCAAAAAAGGTTCCTGGCGCTCTTGATAAGGAAAGCTAATGTTTCCGAGGAAATCTGTATTCCTGCCAGTGAATATGCTTTTCCCCACTCTTTCTATTCGCACGAGAATATCTTGTAAGAGAAAACCTCACTTCTCTTGCAAAAGAAAAAGGAACGTGTTAAACGATAGTTACCTGGAAAATCGATTTCGGATAGCAAAAGGATCAACTTTTGCAGGAAAGAAATCTTTTTTCCCTGAAAAGAAAACGAAGTCTCATCAAAAACCGTTTCTTAAACGAAATTATTGTTATTCGCTAGAAAGCTGGGGAGGGAGAGGTTTTATTCGAAGGAAAACAGATGTCAGTGAAAACGACCCTTTTGATCAAAATAATTAATTCTTTACGGACTGAAAAACTGAGTTCCCAGCCCTAGTTGCTATGGGAGGGCTCCCTGTGGTACGGTTGGGAATCCTAAGGGTAAGCTACATGGAAATAAGGTTAGGGCTCCTCTCGGTAGGCCACTTGGAAATAGAGTTAAGGTTGCTCTGGGTAGGGCTCCCGGCCCTAGCATTAGTGGGATTTACGTGTAGGGATCCGCGCCGTAGAGATAGGGTTCCTATTGGAAGGCCACTTGTATATAAGGTGAGGGCTCCTATCCGTTGGCCTCTTGGAGTTAGGACTGGTTTTCTATGCGTCGGCCTCCCCGCCCTAGTGTTAGAGTTTTCTATCTAGGGCTTCCCACCATAGGGCTAGTGTTCCTATGCCATAGGGTTGCTATGGTTCGGGCTTTACTGTTTCTATGGGTCGGGCTCCCTGACTTAGGGTTTGGGTTCCTACGGCGACAGCTCCCCATCTTCGCATTAGGGTTCCTATGGGTTGGACCCTTGCAGTCATAGTTAGGCTCCCTTTGCGTAGACCACTTGGAGATAAGGTTAGGGTTCCGATGTGTAGGCCACTTGGAATTAGTGCCAGGATTCCTAAAGTTGGGGCTCCCCGTCCTAGGGTTAGAGTTCCTACGGCTTGGCCAATTGGTGTTAGGGTTAGTGTTTGCATCACTTTCATCTTACTTAATGTCTGTCATGAACCTAGCACTGAGCTTTCAAAACAGCTTTTCTGTATTGTCCTCTTCTATTATTAAGGTCGAGCTGCTATCTGACGCCTGTTTTTCGCTCCTTGAGCTAGATTCCCTGCCACTTTAGTCACTTAAATACCAGAGTATGTAATATTCCTGTTCAGCTGCTGCCTATCCGCGTTGGTTCTAAAACTCTCTTGGCACCTACATTTTTGCAGTAAAGTCTCCCGAGATGCCTGTGCACTGTAGCCCCATCCCCAGTATTTGATGCTTAAAGCGCAGAAGAACGCACTAACCGGGGGAAATGTGGCATCCCTCTACCGACTTTGCTTGTGGGTCCCGACCCAGGAAGGATTTCACCTACCAGATTGGGTCCCAAAAGACTAGCTCACACAAACGGACCAGAGGAGGGGGCTATTCCGGATAAGTTTGCTTTGGGACAAACAATAAAATCGTAATTCTTAAGCCCTTGTAGGTCCAGGAAGGAATTTGGATCGAAAAACTGTGGGTGAAAAAACAAGAGGTTTCGCAAGCATGATCAAAAAGAAATTTTTGTTATCTTTGGGCACCCAAGAAGGACTCTCTGAAACCAGGGTTAACTGGAAAGTCAATTTGTAGAAGAAAATGTCACACTCAGCGGAGCAAAACATAGTACTTTTACTGAAAAACGCCTTTGTAATGTTCTATGGGCTCTGCTAGCAACAAAAATCAACTGTTGCAGACAAAAATCTCGGTTTTCTCTAAAAGGCTGATTTTCTGTACCAAAAGAGTTTCTAGACGTTTTGGATAAGAAAAGTTAAAGTTTCGCTGAAATGGCTATTCCAGCCAGTGAATAGACTTTTCACCAAGCTTTCGAGCTGCACAGTAATTTCCTGTTATAAAAAGGATATCGTTCATCTCTAGTTACTTGAAAAATCAATTTTGGGGAGAAAAAGGGCTCTCATTTTTGGAACATTCCTTTAAGCAAAACATAATGCTATTACTTAGAAATGCTTTTCCATTGAAAAAAATAATATTGTTGACTGGCTTCTACCAGGGAAAAACAACAACTTTTTTCAGGAACAAGTGCTGTTTTCTCTGAAAAGCTGATATTCTGTAGCAAAAAAGGTTCCTGGCGCTCTTGATAAGGAAAGCTAATGTTTCCGAGGAAATCTGTATTCCTGCCAGTGAATATGCTTTTCCCCACTCTTTCTATTCGCACGAGAATATCTTGTAAGAGAAAACCTCACTTCTCTTGCAAAAGAAAAAGGAACGTGTTAAACGATAGTTACCTGGAAAATCGATTTCGGATAGCAAAAGGATCAACTTTTGCAGGAAAGAAATCTTTTTTCCCTGAAAAGAAAACGAAGTCTCATCAAAAACCGTTTCTTAAACGAAATTATTGTTATTCGCTAGAAAGCTGGGGAGGGAGAGGTTTTATTCGAAGGAAAACAGATGTCAGTGAAAACGACCCTTTTGATCAAAATAATTAATTCTTTACGGACTGAAAAACTGAGTTCCCAGCCCTAGTTGCTATGGGAGGGCTCCCTGTGGTACGGTTGGGAATCCTAAGGGTAAGCTACATGGAAATAAGGTTAGGGCTCCTCTCGGTAGGCCACTTGGAAATAGAGTTAAGGTTGCTCTGGGTAGGGCTCCCGGCCCTAGCATTAGTGGGATTTACGTGTAGGGATCCGCGCCGTAGAGATAGGGTTCCTATTGGAAGGCCACTTGTATATAAGGTGAGGGCTCCTATCCGTTGGCCTCTTGGAGTTAGGACTGGTTTTCTATGCGTCGGCCTCCCCGCCCTAGTGTTAGAGTTTTCTATCTAGGGCTTCCCACCATAGGGCTAGTGTTCCTATGCCATAGGGTTGCTATGGTTCGGGCTTTACTGTTTCTATGGGTCGGGCTCCCTGACTTAGGGTTTGGGTTCCTACGGCGACAGCTCCCCATCTTCGCATTAGGGTTCCTATGGGTTGGACCCTTGCAGTCATAGTTAGGCTCCCTTTGCGTAGACCACTTGGAGATAAGGTTAGGGTTCCGATGTGTAGGCCACTTGGAATTAGTGCCAGGATTCCTAAAGTTGGGGCTCCCCGTCCTAGGGTTAGAGTTCCTACGGCTTGGCCAATTGGTGTTAGGGTTAGTGTTTGCATCACTTTCATCTTACTTAATGTCTGTCATGAACCTAGCACTGAGCTTTCAAAACAGCTTTTCTGTATTGTCCTCTTCTATTATTAAGGTCGAGCTGCTATCTGACGCCTGTTTTTCGCTCCTTGAGCTAGATTCCCTGCCACTTTAGTCACTTAAATACCAGAGTATGTAATATTCCTGTTCAGCTGCTGCCTATCCGCGTTGGTTCTAAAACTCTCTTGGCACCTACATTTTTGCAGTAAAGTCTCCCGAGATGCCTGTGCACTGTAGCCCCATCCCCAGTATTTGATGCTTAAAGCGCAGAAGAACGCACTAACCGGGGGAAATGTGGCATCCCTCTACCGACTTTGCTTGTGGGTCCCGACCCAGGAAGGATTTCACCTACCAGATTGGGTCCCAAAAGACTAGCTCACACAAACGGACCAGAGGAGGGGGCTATTCCGGATAAGTTTGCTTTGGGACAAACAATAAAATCGTAATTCTTAAGCCCTTGTAGGTCCAGGAAGGAATTTGGATCGAAAAACTGTGGGTGAAAAAACAAGAGGTTTCGCAAGCATGATCAAAAAGAAATTTTTGTTATCTTTGGGCACCCAAGAAGGACTCTCTGAAACCAGGGTTAACTGGAAAGTCAATTTGTAGAAGAAAATGTCACACTCAGCGGAGCAAAACATAGTACTTTTACTGAAAAACGCCTTTGTAATGTTCTATGGGCTCTGCTAGCAACAAAAATCAACTGTTGCAGACAAAAATCTCGGTTTTCTCTAAAAGGCTGATTTTCTGTACCAAAAGAGTTTCTAGACGTTTTGGATAAGAAAAGTTAAAGTTTCGCTGCAATGGCTATTCCAGCCAGTGAATAGACTTTTCACCAAGCTTTCGCGCTGCACAGTAATTTCCTGTTATAAAAAGGATATCGTTCATCTCTAGTTACTTGAAAAATCAATTTTGGGGAGAAAAAGGGCTCTCATTTATGGAACATTCCTTTAAGCAAAACATAATGCTATTACTTAGAAATGCTTTTCCATTGAAAAAAATAATATTGTTGACTGGCTTCTACCAGGGAAAAACAACAACTTTTTTCAGGAACAAGTGCTGTTTTCTCTGAAAAGCTGATATTCTGTAGCAAAAAAGGTTCCTGGCGCTCTTGATAAGGAAAGCTAATGTTTCCGAGGAAATCTGTATTCCTGCCAGTGAATATGCTTTTCCCCACTCTTTCTATTCGCACGAGAATATCTTGTAAGAGAAAAACCTCACTTCTCTTGCAAAAGAAAAAGGAACGTGTTAAACGATAGTTACCTGGAAAATCGATTTCGGATAACAAAAGGATCAACTTTTGCAGGAAAGAAATCTTTTTTCCCTGAAAAGAAAACGAAGTCTCATCAAAAACCGTTTCTTAAACGAAATTATTGTTATTCGCTAGAAAGCTGGGGAGGGAGAGGTTTCATTCGAAGGAAAACAGATGTCAGTGAAAACGACCCTTTTGATCAAAATAATTAATTCTTTACGGACTGAAAAACTGAGTTCCCAGCCCTAGTTGCTATGGGAGGGCTCCCTGTGGTACGGTTGGGAATCCTAAGGGTAAGCTACATGGAAATAAGGTTAGGGCTCCTCTCGGTAGGCCACTTGGAAATAGAGTTAAGGTTGCTCTGGGTAGGGCTCCCGGCCCTAGCATTAGTGGGATTTACGTGTAGGGATCCGCGCCGTAGAGATAGGGTTCCTATTGGAAGGCCACTTGTATATAAGGTGAGGGCTCCTATCCGTTGGCCTCTTGGAGTTAGGACTGGTTTTCTATGCGTCGGCCTCCCCGCCCTAGTGTTAGAGTTTTCTATCTAGGGCTTCCCACCATAGGGCTAGTGTTCCTATGCCATAGGGTTGCTATGGTTCGGGCTTTACTGTTTCTATGGGTCGGGCTCCCTGACTTAGGGTTTGGGTTCCTACGGCGACAGCTCCCCATCTTCGCATTAGGGTTCCTATGGGTTGGACCCTTGCAGTCATAGTTAGGCTCCCTTTGCGTAGACCACTTGGAGATAAGGTTAGGGTTCCGATGTGTAGGCCACTTGGAATTAGTGCCTGGATTCCTAAATTTGGGGCTCCCCGTCCTAGGGTTAGAGTTCCTACGGCTTGGCCAATTGGTGTTAGGGTTAGTGTTTGCATCACTTTCATCTTACTTAATGTCTGTCATGAACCTAGCACTGAGCTTTCAAAACAGCTTTTCTGTATTGTCCTCTTCTATTATTAAGGTCGAGCTGCTGTCTGACGCCTGGTTGTCGCTCCTTGAGCTAGATTCCCTGCCACTTTAGGCACTTAAATACCAGAGTATATAATATTCCTGTTCAGCTGCTGCCTATCCGCGTTGGTTCTAAAACTCTCTTGGCACCTACATTTTTGTAGTAAAGTCTCCCGAGATGCCTGTGCACTGTAGCTCCATTCCCAGTATTTGATGCTTAAAGCGCAGAAGAACGCACTAACCGGGGGAAATGTGGCATCCCTCTACCGACTTTGCTTGTGGGTCCCGACCCAGGAAGGATTTCACCTACCAGATTGGGTCCCAAAAGACTAGCTCACACAAACGGACCAGAGGAGGGGGCTATTCCGGATAAGTTTGCTTTGGGACAAACAATAAAATAGTAATTCTTAAGCCTTGTAGGTCCAAGAAGGAATTTGGATCGAAAAACTGTGGGTGAAAAAACAAGAGGTTTCGCAAGCATGATCAAAAAGAAATTTTTGTTATCTTTGGGCACCCAAGAAGGACTCTCTGAAACCAGGGTTAACTGGAAAGTCAATTTGTAGAAGAAAATGTCACACTCAGCGGAGCAAAACATAGTACTTTTACTGAAAAACGCCTTTGTAATGTTCTATGGGCTCTGCTAGCAACAAAAATCAACTGTTGCAGACAAAAATCTCGGTTTTCTCTAAAAGGCTGATTTTCTGTACCAAAAGAGTTTCTAGACGTTTTGGATAAGAAAAGTTAAAGTTTCGCTGCAATGGCTATTCCAGCCAGTGAATAGACTTTTCACCAAGCTTTCGAGCTGCACAGTAATTTCCTGTTATAAAAAGTATATCGTTCATCTCTAGTTACTTGAAAAATCAATTTTGGGGAGAAAAAGGGCTCTCATTTTTGGAACATTCCTTTAAGCAAAACATAATGCTATTACTTAGAAATGCTTTTCCATTGAAAAAAATAATATTGTTGACTGGCTTCTACCAGGGAAAAACAACAACTTTTTTCAGGAACAAGTGCTGTTTTCTCTGAAAAGCTGATATTCTGTAGCAAAAAAGGTTCCTGGCGCTCTTGATAAGGAAAGCTAATGTTTCCGAGGAAATCTGTATTCCTGCCAGTGAATATGCTTTTCCCCACTCTTTCTATTCGCACGAG
>NW_027054737.1:0-10000 GCF_011386835.1 Chrysemys picta bellii | reverse complement strand
TTACTTTTTAAAAGATCCAGGATTGTGGCCTAAACACATTACAAATTCTGTAACAAAAATATTCTATCTGGTGTTCTGAATTTTGAAGAAATGTGGAAGCTAGGGAAGTCAATGACAAAAGATGTTCATGGACTAATTTTCCTGAATTTCTTCTCAAATGTCAGATGTCCAACACCAGAGAAAAGACTCCAAGAGACTGGCTTGTTTGGAGTGCTACGAACAAAGCACCATATTGCTTTTTATGTTGGCTATTTTCTGAAGGGAAAGACAAATAAAACAATGCAGTACACTGGCAAATAGTTAAGAATAGTCACAAGTGTGAAAAAATGGTGAAAACTATATAATAAACTCCCTGAACATGAAAACAGCATAGAACATAAAACCTGCTACTGCCAGTGGAAGGAATTAGAGCAGTCACTGTCAGATGGATGGGGAGTAGACAGTGAGATTCAAAAACAAATATTAACAGAACCTGCAAGATAGAGAGCAATATTGGAAAAAATGCTGACTGTTACCTTACTTCTTGCTTCAGGAGGCTTAGCGTTCCAAGGAGATATTGGTGATCCACACAACAGCAAATTTTTTGAAACTCTTGAATTACTAGCTCATTATGACAGCATAATTTGTGACTATTTGGTTAAAGTCAAACAGAAGCAGGTAGAGGGTAGAATAATGCAAAAATAGGCACATTACCTCTTGTGGGAGCTAGAATGAATGTATTGAATTATGTAGTAAAAGCCTGCAGAAGGCCATTCTTGCAGAGAGAGAGAAAAAGCCATCTATTATTCTATCATTCGTGATGCTACCCTGATGCCTCTCACCATGAACAAAGTGTGTTGATATTCATGTTTGTAGTTCAGGACCAAGATAGTGATGCATTTAACATTCAAGAAGGATTTCTTGAGTTCATCAACTTTGATCAAAAAGGTGGAGAACAGATAGGCGAAATGCTAATTGCCAGTGTGAAGCACCATAAAATTCCACTTGATGACTGTAGAGGTCAAGGATTTGATAATGGATCCAATATGTCAGGAAAATTAAAAGGCATTCAGGCCTGCCTTATGTCCAAAAATAAACTTGCTGTGTGTTCTCCTTGTGTTTCCCATTCACTTAATCTCATAGAAGTTAATACTGCAACTGTGTGTACTGAAACAATAATATATTTTGGTCAGTGAGCATTGGCCTGCTAAACCCAAGGTTGTGAGCTCAATCCTTGAGGAGGCCATTTAGGGATCTGGGGCAAAAATCTGTCTGGGGATTGGTTCTGTTTTGAGCAGGGGGTTGGACTAGATGACCTCCTGAGGTCCCTTCCAACCCTGATATTCTATGATTCTATGTGTGAAAAGAGTCACCAATACAAAAAGTTTGAAAACCAGTGGGCTAGACAGTGAAGATAAATCAGGCTATTTAAAGACCCATGGCTGCATCCTTATCCTAAATAAATTAGGCTGAAACTCTGTATAGGGTCCAGAAGGGAAGCAACTAGATTCAGATTAGAAGCTTACACAGAGAAAATGTAAGCGCTGAGTTCCATGAGATGGGGGTGGGGAATTTACATGTTTATATTGGGGCTTCCTGCCCACAGCTACCTTCCCCTAATTACTTATGCATCCCATCTCTATTTACAGTAACTTCCTTGGCAGTGAGATTCTCTCTATGGAGCATTGGAGTTTCCTCCTTTTCTGTAGCAGGGAGGGGTCTGTAATGAGTTGTTCCCTCTCCTCTTATCCTACTGCCACAGCTCAGACTGGGCTAGTTGATGAACTGAAAAGTTGATGTGTCATTGTAGGGCTCCCAAAGCATGAGTGCCAAGTGGCCACTTTCTCTGGGTTTAAGGCTAGTCCTGACAGCAATCAGGAGATCTAACTAAAAGGATGCATCAACAGAGTGAGCTGAGAGACTGTAGTCTCAGCAGAGAGACACCAGATGCCTTGGGTAAAATTCAGGTCCCAATGAAGTTTTAGCCAAACTCTCATTGACTACAGCGAGGCCAGAATTTCACCCCATCAGCAAAAGCAGAGAACTGGAGAATGATCTACCTGGAAGTTCCTCTCTTCATAGAGTTCCTCCTGCAACATATCCTGGTCCACTTTGGTAACTGAAGGACCAAGAATTCTGAGTTCAATTCAACCCTACAGCATTGTCAGAGGTTTCATGAGCTCTGTTTCCAGAAGTCTTTGTCACCCTGAAGGTGCAATGCTCCAATGTGCTGTCAATCTGCCAGATCTATAGACAGCAGATAGGGCACAGGACTGAGAGGCATGATGTTCTTTTCCTAACTCTCCCACTGTTAAGTCACTTCATTTCTCTGTTCCTCAGTTTTCCTGCATGTAAAACGGAGATACTGATATTCACCAGGGGTCAAATTGAAAGCAAAAGGTGATAGTGCTAGGCTCCACCCATAACCCCAGAATGACCCGACTGCCATTCTCTTTTTGGACTGGTTGGATATGGTATTCCTCAGACTTTGCCGCCTCTCTTCCCTGAGTGTTCTCTGGGCTTTCTGGGGGCTTGTCCCAGCTAGGATGACCCTAGAAGCTTCAGGGTGGCTGGTTCTGTTCCCCCTATCTCTGTCTGTGATGGCTGCATGGGCTTGTTCTAAACGTGCTTCTTGCCCAGCTATGCTCCAGGCACTTTGCTTTCTTCTCCTCTAGCTCTGGGCTAGCTGCGCTTCCTTCTCTGGGTACTGTTCCTGTCTCCTCTCAGACAGGTGCAGAAAGTTTACAGGTACTACTACCCAGTTGTTCATCTCTTCAGCAGCTCTGCTTTTCCAGGCTCAGAAAAATACATACCATTCCTGGGCTGTAGTGTCAGGACCCTGAGGCTGAAGCAGGTCTGATGGTGGGAATCACTGGAGTAGTGTGATTATGACAGCTCAGGTGACAGGATTCCCAGTACTATGGCAGCTCAGGTTCCAATAGCCCTTGAAGAGGTAAAAGGCCTGGGTCAATGTCAGCTCAGGCAACTGGACTTCTGGGATGCAATGGGTCAAACTTTTCAGAGAACCTACTGCTTTTGCTTCTGAAAAGTTGCATGAAGTTACAGCTGGACATTTAAGTCCACCCATGTTTTTTGATTTGGCACCAATGGCTCTGGGATTGGCCAGTGGTGATGATGGCACTCCAAGGCCAGGTCTACACTAGAAACTTTTACTGATATTGTAATGTTGGTTAGGGGTGTTTTTTTAATGACATTTCTATATTAGCAAAACCCTAGTGGAGACACAGTTATATCAGCAAAGAAGTGATTTTGCCAGTATAGTTTCTTTCGCTTGGGGAGCTGCTATAAGCTGTACCAGCAAAAGCACTCTTTTGTCAGGATAAAGCTGTGTCTACATTAGTGGGGTTTGCTAATACAGCTATACCAGCAAACCTTTTCTTGTGCAGACTAGGCCTAAAGTGGCTCCTGACTGGCAACAGAACAGTAAGAGACCATTTATGTGTCCTGTGCTTACCTTCTAATGCACTGTGGTGTTTCATTAGATTTCTCGCTGGCTCAAACAGCAGTACTAGAAAGTTTTCTTATTTTGATAGGACAGTGGTTCTAGGTTATACTTTCTGGTCAAGAATGTAGATGTTTCTCTTCTTTTTCAATTTCTCAGGTTTGTGAATGAGAAAAAAATCACGTCCTTCCTTCTCAAAGGACACATTTACTGAGGATTTCAGCTGACTCTTTCAACCTACTCTGCCTTCTCTGCTGATAAAGATTCTTCTTGAAAAGAGAGAGATCAGGCGAAGTCTTCAGGGCAAGGTCACTTTGTGGCTTGACTAGAGTTCAAGATTTAATTGTCTTCAACTCCAACAGTTTCTCTCTTTAGACCTCCTCATTATTACAGAGCTCTTCAAAAGAAAATAATAGAAGCTCTCAGAATTTTACAGATCCCTGATGTTGTACTCTCAAGGAACAACCATTGTAAGACTAAATTGTTTTTCCTGGCGGATAGAGGCATAGAATAGGCACCTTATTCCCAACCATTATCCAAACTTGACATTAGATACCTATTTGCTATTTAGTTTCCACAAAACGTCAGTAACCAACACAAAAGGCATCCTACTATATAAAACAAAAAATAGGTTGGTGATTCTGGACTTTGCAAAGGCTCCTTGAAGCTATCATCCATTTTTCTCAGCCTAGGCCAGAGGCTCTGAAAAATATTTATAGCATGAACTAAATTTTTATAGAAAGATTTTCTCATGGACGACCTCTGGATGTGCCCAGATAGCTGGTCCTTTTCTCACCATCTTTGCTAGGTCTTGCAGCCCAATTGTCTCATTTCCCCAGTCCCCTGCTCTCCTGGACAGTCATCTTCCAGCAGTGGGTGGCAGCTCCTGATTTCTCTCCTTCTCCTCTGTAGCCGAGTCCAGTGAGACTAGTTTCTCTTCCTGATTCTTTTTCAGGCCTACCATCTTTTCTTTGCAATGACAACAGATCCTGGATGCCTGTAGAAGCATCTGGAAATAAGGGGGATGGGTCAGCTGGCTCTCCATAGACCAGCTGAAAGTCTTCTGCAGATCACCAGTGGCCCACAGATCACAGTTTGAGAACTGCAGGTGATGGTGGAACTGACTGGGCTCGTGAGTGCTATTGCAATACAAATAATAATATAATAAAAGGAATCTACGTCCTATTTGGGGATTTTTGACTTCCCCTTTGAACAATATAAATCAGAAAAGAATATATAGGACTGAGTTCAGTAAGCCATTTACCATCCAAAGGCAAGTGTGCAGGTAAGAAGCCAGTCACTTGTAAATATTTAAAGAATATCAGGACAGCATTCCTTTCTAACTCAGTATTTGGCGTCCCAGGATGTCAGTAAAATTGTATTTCTTCCTGGCTTTGGGTGACAATGATAGCAAGTCCTTGAAGAGTTTTTTCTGCAAAACTGTGGATGAAAAAATAATATTGAGAAATGGATATCAATGGTTCTTTCTTCCCGAGGGCGTGCATATTCAGGAGGGCACAGACAGATTCTTTTTAACTTGCTGTTAACCAGATTTGCACATAATTATCTATGTGGAGTCTTATGTTCTTCTCAAAGCTGAGATTTAAATTTCAAATCTCAGAGTTTATTTAGTTCTAGGTGTGCCTTCCCTTAAAATAAATCTTTAGGGTGGCAGATTGTTCCAAGCGGCATATGTTTAAGATGTTATTTTTGGAAAACAGATAAGATTGAAATGGAATGTTGCAATTTTCCTAGAACTTGGCTTGAAGGGAAAGTCAGGATTTTATGAATAACATAGAAGTGAACTAATACATTCCTTTCAAGCCCTGCCACATTTATTTATTTAAAATATTTGCTGAGTAAGATAACCTCACAAGATCCACATCAGATTTTTTGAGAGTCTCAGGAGCACAGCAATCATACAAGCCCTTTCCTACACAGTGCCACACAATGCACTGAGTGATACGTAACCTTCAGTCTAGGAAACAGCAGACAACACTGAATAATTGCAGTTTTGATTAATTTATTCACATAGTATTTCATTGGTTTACCTTTTATTTAGACTCTTGGGGCCTGATCCACAGATCATTGAAGTCAATGAGAACCTTTCCACTCATTTCAATATGCTTTGGATCAGGCCCATGAATAGGGTAGGATTATTGGTGTGGAACAGCATTATTTTAAAGATTTTACTGTTTTCACCACTCCCGGAATTGTCATCAAGAGCCTGCTGTTGGAGCTTTCATTTCCCAGCTCTGGTTTGCATCCATCTCCCATGTTGCAGCCACATTATTTGGATATTATAGGAATCTTCAATTTAAATGCCTTGATCTCCACTGAGTTTGTGTATTTTTTTTTTCTGTTGTGAAATATTATTTCCCTGTCTCATAGTGTCTGTACTATTGGCAGCCCTTTCTCTCTCTTATCCGAGATGGGGGAAGGCATCACGCTTGAGTGATTTTTATAAGATTGGGATATACTGTAGGTTTCACAATAAGACAACCTGGCCAATGGACTTCTCATATATAGATTTTTCAGTTTCTTTGCTGTGGTGGGATTAGCAAGCACTGTAAAAAAAAAAAAAAAAAAAAAAAAGCAGGGAGATGGATTCTGCTCGTGCACTGTTGTAATTCCATTGATTTCAGTGTGTTACTCCTGATTTATACTGGTATAAAGTGAGATCAGACTGAAGGCCAATAGATCAGTTTACAGTACCTTTGTAGGTGTTAATTTACTCAATCATTTGCAAAATTTTACTTCCCTATTGCCAAGGTTGTAGGCACAGTTCACAATTCTAATACATTTTGGGTTTGATATGTTATTTGTCTATGGGTGTGTTTGTTTATATAGAATTATAAATCAGGAAAGTAAACTCTATAAACTAAATCCTGCCCTCTGTGGCACTGTAGTGAGAAAGGGGAGGGGAAAAGGCACACAGAGAACCTCTGGCTCCTGCACAAAGAGCAGAGCAAAATCTCTTCCCTAGTACTTTGAGAGCTGGCCTGTGTATTGAGCCTACGCTGGGTTGTGGTCTGCAGGTCTGGGTGCCTGTCTAGCCCTCCAGCTGGTGGGCATGTTCACTGCCTGGCATGTACACTGCCCTCAGCAGCAAGCTCTATCCAGCAGTACAGCCAAGAACACCATGCTCGTAGAAAGTGTGCCATGCACTCCTTCCAAAATATGGCGAGAAATCCTGTCCTGCCTAGTAGGATTTCCTGCCACAGAAACCACACCAGGCAACATCTTTGCACCCTATCACTGCGCCTGCCAGGACAGAATTCAGCCCCATCTATTAAATAGCTTTATGTATAACATTTGTTCTGTGTTGCAGCAGACTTAAACAAGCCGGAAGGTACCAGAGGGAAGGCTGCTTTTTGCTTATATCAGTGGTGATCACATCAAGTGGGCTTCTCAACTTTGACCATACACAATGACCATCATTTTTTCTTTTAAGGAAAAGGGCTCTGAAGGAATTAGAATAAGGAAATATTGCTGGTTAGGGTTTTGCTGTTGGATCCATCTGGTTGATTTTTGTGTTCTCAAGGTGTGAAATCACATTTGGCAAAGAGCATCTGAACACTGAAACATGTCATTTAGTGCCATCAATTTTTATGTCCAAGCACGGCAAGAATAGCAGTACGAAGCTGATAAAAACATTTGGAGCCCTGGCCACCGATCACTGAGTGTACTGCATGTTCCTGTGCCAAGAGATTATAATGGGGGCATTTTTAATAATACGAGGGCAAAAATTAAAAAGAGGCCACTAGATAAAGCAGGAACACAGGGAGAATTTGTGAGGAAGCAGTTAAGAGAGATATCTGGAAGATTTGCTAAGTTCAAAGGGCTTCATTATTAATGTCTTAGGAGCTGACTTGATGGATTGCCTCTAGTCTGTTTCCCCTTATTCCTTCTGCCTTATTTCCTAAAAACAAATGCATAAGACAAATCTCTGTAGTGGAGTGGGATGTCAGGGGGGAGGAATCTGTAATAGATTATTTCTTATTTCATAGAAATTGGTTAATAATTTACCAATTCAATTTCAGTGTTTCATCCTCCATTTCAGTTAATCTTTGGAATATAAAATAAATGCTGCTCTTTGTTCTTCCAGTGCTAATGCAGAAAAAAACTAATGAGCAAGAGCTGACCTTGATACCTTTCCAAAGATGATTTAGCTGCATAGAAGTTAATTTTCTTTTCTCTATTTACTTATACTTCTTAAGGGTAAACCCTGCAAATAACATTGTAAGCTGTATAAGTAGATTTTGAGACTGATTCACAACTGTGTTACACCAGTTTTCCATTGGTGTAACTCCATTGCAACCAATAGAATTAGGTCCTTTATATCCACTAACATGGGAAATAACGTAGGCAATTATGAAATGATGGAACAGTCTGGCACAGTCTTACAAAAATCATGTGTCCCATTTCTATTCCACGCTGCCTATTCTTCTTTCCCTTCCCCCCTCCCCCCGGTGCTCTTACATGTACCTTAAATAATACAGATGCTACAGAAAATCTTTTGTAATGCTTTGTCCTGGTCTCTATCCCTCTGGAATGGTAGTTTAATAAAGAATCATTAAGCAGGTGCACAAGGTGATTTTGTTCTAACAAACTGTATTTGTGGCCAGGTTTACATGATATCTTTAAAAGAGATTTTTCATCATATTCCCTATTGTTATTTTCTACACAATCCTTTATTTCCCCTCCCTTCCCACCCCTCACTTCTCAGGTCTGTGCTGAGGATTTCTCAGCCCTGTTTATATCAATGTAACCAGAATGTTCAGGGTTTGGAATATAGTGATTGATAAATGTTTAGCTGCCAATATACAAGATAGGCTCAAGAAACACACCTACACACAAGCCAATTAACTTTATACCTGCACAATCTGGCAAAATGTCAGCTCAGAAACTCCCTTCAGCCTGCAAATAAAACCCTGCCCCTCATTTTTCTGAGGCAAATGTGGTGCCAAGGCTTAGTTGGCTAAGGTGACCAGTAAACTGGAGCGTCTGGTTTCAAATTCGAAGGCTGCCTAAAAATACCTGTTTGGCTTTTCCTTTCACACTAAACTTCATACTGGGAGATGGACAAAATTACCTAAGAGGTTTTTCCAGCACTCATTTCTATGATGAAACTCTGATCTTATTTTTAGAAACTGTAATAAGATGCACTACTTCTTGGGACCAACAACATCATCTAATTTAGGATGTCGGTTAAGGGTACGGTCCTGGCTTACACTATGAACCCTTTGCACTGATCCAGTAGTCCAAAGATATCTTAAAGTTTCCTCAACTGGGCTACCCATGGAGTGAGGGATTCTCATCTGTTACTTCCTTCTGTCCCACTGACATACAGGATGTGCTTGCGGCACGGAGGAGGAGCGGAGGAGGGCATAGCCAGAGCATGCTGGCAATCCCCAAGCCAGCATAATAGATCCTAGAAAGTTGAGGCTTCTCTAAATTGTGCAAGCTGCCCCTGGAATGGGGAGGCTGTGTACAGCTCTGGTGCACCTGGGGAGTGACCGTATCATTCCAAGCTTGTCTGCACATGCTATGGCCTTGTTCTGCACTGCTTTGCCCTTGCAACCCTATGATTCCTCTTCTTCTCCTGATTACACATGCTCCTGGCAAGAATAATCTGTACTAGGGGGATGATTAGAGGGCCTTGCCAAGCCAACAGGCATATCTTTCCCCCTGATCTCACCTTGCTCCACAGTCCCTGTCTCTGGCCACATTCTTTGCGGGCCTATGTAGTGGCCTTTCTGGGTTTTTTGGGGTGAAGCAGAATTGATGGAAAACTTCTGCCTTGTGTTACCTGTGCTCTGCCTGCGTTTTATGGGAGATGCAAACACACAGTGCTCTGCCAGAATTTGGCGCAGATTTTGGGGAGCATTCATAAATAATATTATAGAGTAAAGCATTTGATTCACAGCTTCCCGAGTCCATATATTTCAAGTTTCAGCACATGGCCTTGAATCTGATCCTTTTTTCCGAGACATGGTTTGAAGTATTGCCCCTGATTTATATATGAGAGAGCAGTTACACATCTTTGGCAGCAACCTGTTGGATTGCCCCATAATAAATACTGGCTTCTGAGAAAGAATGAAAAGAGGCCATTAAGAGAGACTTTCAGACTCACTCTCTTAGGCTTTACTGGGAAATTTTGCTACTAAACACACCAGAGCTAAGGGACAAGGTGTAATGATTTGAAGTTGTCTGTAATTCCCCAATGATGTTGAAATATGGATTTTACTTTGAAAAGAAAGATACTTCATCTCCTGTTAAAGAGCTAGCAAGATCCTTTGTACCAAGATAAGGTTCAGCATCGTCTACAGCAAATACATTTTTTAATGTGTCATCTTTCTCCTTTGTGTCAGGAGTGCTCTCTGTATTTATTCTCCATCCTTCTCCTGCATGAAATACACAATACACCCAGAAGTCCTAGATGGGGAGAGGCTGAACAAAACTCTTCCTGACTAAAATGCAGCTGGTGCACTTCTCTGAAATCACTTTTCCTTTGTACTTCTGGGGCAGGTTTACAATGTCAAAGTCTGTTCTCTC
>NW_027054736.1:0-10000 GCF_011386835.1 Chrysemys picta bellii | reverse complement strand
AGTGAAGTATATATACAATTTTGCAGCTTGTGGGTAGGAGGAGAATTTTTTTGTGATAACTATATTTTATGGGTCTTTTATGGGATTTTAAAAAAATGGCTGTCACAATAAATTATTTGCCAGGGCAGCGGGAAATTGTTCCGACTGCATCGCTGAGCATCTAAAGCCCAGAGTTTCCTGGGGTCTAAGCAGTCTCGTGCACTTTTAAAACTTTGTCCAGTTGCCCTGTTGTGCCGTCTTTCCTGAGAAAGGGGCCAGGCTGGTGTAAAGATCTGTAGCTCCTCCATTGGCTTCAGTGGAGCTATGCTGATTTACCTCAGTTGAGGATCTGGCCCCAAAGCTTAACTTGAGTGTGGTGGTCTCTTTTCACTGCTACTCTCCCCCTTACAAACCTTTTTTCAGATCCTCTCTATATCTTCTTTCTTTCCAAAGGACTTCAAAACAGATGTTCCCCCTCTGGTATAAAGGCAGCATGGAGGAGATGGAAATCGTCCGAAAGCGACATGGTTTTAAGGTATAGGAGCATCTTCTCCCTTGCAGTATGGGCTGTGGAGGGGCCATAGGGTGTGGTCACTGTGACAGACTGACAATATCCTGACCGAACTTTATGGAATTAAGTTAAACCTTATTGAATTCGGATTAATACCTTGGGAATACATTGTATTAAAAATGCAGTTGTGTCTGTGTTACTGTGGCACTGAATGTACCTTCTCTAATAGAAACGGGGATGCTAATGAACTTCCTCCATTATCAGTCTTTGAAGCCACCCACTCCCGGAGAGATACGCATACACTAGTTCAAACTGGATTCTCCAGAGACCAACAGACAAAGAAAAGACTTTTGAATAAATAGCTTCAGTTTAAACTGACTCAGGGCTTCCTTCCTGAGCTAGCCACCAGACAGGACCTCTGGTTCACAGAGGGCACCAATCCTTGAGGAAGGACTTGGCCTACTCAGGCCCCATAGGACTGAGTGCTTGTTCTGAGCTGAAGCTGTGATGACTTTTTAACCACAAGGAAACCCTAGGGCGGAGAGTTGAAAGGCTGCTCCTGCCCGAGCCCATGTTAGAGTTGGGATGAATTCTGGTAAGTTTGTTAGCATGCACGTAGGATCTTTTACTGTTTTTTAGCTTGATTTTTATTGTTTTATATAAAATATAAGCATATAAGCACACAAAACATACACAAGGAGGAAATCACATATAAAAAAGTCCAGTGGTCAATAGTTGCAAAACCTGAAAAAAAAATCCAAAAGCTGAATCGGTAAAGGTCATGCAGAGCATTCATTATTAAAGTGACTAAATAGATAAATAAGTGAGAACACAGTCTACGAGTCCCAAGAACTAATATATACTAAGCTGCAAAGGCATGCAATAGTTTCATGTGTGACCCAGACATCCCTGTAGTTTTTCCAAGCGTTTCTATTAGACAGAGTCATTTTTTCCCATTAATGTGGTAGTAGAGAGCTCATTCAGCCAGTCTGTATATGAGGGAGGAACTGCAGAATAACTCTTTTGGCCACTAGACTAGTTAATGCAATCCATTTCTTAACATTAACTGGTAATGCCAACTCATCCAGCACCCCTGAAATACACACGCTTGGAGAAGCGACACTGAAAGTTTTTGAGAGAGCACTGAATCTAGTGTCCCAGAACACATGCATTTTCTGACAGGCACAGAGACTGGGTGAAAGGCTGGCATGTGGCTGTTTGGCAATGTGCAGAGTGTTGGAGATGCAATCTGGCTTTAAACAAATGCTCTGGAGTCCAGTCATACATGTTTAACATCTGGTTCTGGAAGAGTCACAAGAATCCAAAATGTGAAGTATCCATATTAGGTCAGATGTCTTCCCAGGTTTCTGTTGTGGTAATACGGGTAAGTTCTTTTCCCCATTTTCCTCTGAGACGGAGATTGAGAGGGTACTGCAAAGCATGAAGCCACGTGTAAGTAATTCCTACAAAGGGACTTTTATTTCCATATTTCTTAATATGTTCTAGAGGGGAGAGAGTTAAAACAGACCAATTGTCCCCCCATCTATGTATGAATTCTTGAGCCGTGAGAAGGAACGGTGTGTGAGATAGTGTCTGATGGGGTGTGCTCCCCACACTCACCCAGAAGGGGTTAACGTAGGCCAGATGGGCCAATTATCCTACTAAGCGACAAACTGGGGATATTTAGGCTGAGCCCTGGTCTACACTACGAGTTTAGGTCGAATTTAGCAGCGTTAGAGCGACTTAACTCTGCATCCGTCCACACAACAAAGCCATTTTTGTCGACTTAAAGGGCTCTTAAAATCGATTTCTGTACTTCTCCCTGATGAGGGGAGTAGGGCTGAAATCAACATCGGGTCAAATTTGGGTAGTGTGGACGCAATTTGACGGTATTGGCCTCCGGGAGCTATCCCAGAGTGCTCCATTGTGACTGCTCTGGACAGCACTTTCAGCTCAGATGCACTAGCCAGGTACACAGCAAAAGCCCTGGGAACTTTTGAATTTCATTTCCTGTTTGGCCAGCGTGGTGTGGAAGCAGAGAAAGAACTGACAGGAAGGGGATGCAATGCATGACAGTTCGTTAGCAAGAGTTAGGCTAACTGTAACCCTAATAACGCGAGATTTGTAGAAGCGAGGAATGTGTGAGGCGAGTGGGAAAGAACTGTGTGAGAAGTTGTTGCAACCTTGTGTAGATACATATGGAATGTAGACTAAGAGTCCACATTAGTGAGCAAAACAAGATATCAGAATGACCTATGTATAAACAAAATGCAGCTGTTGCTCATTATTGTCTGTAACAAAAGGTATAAATGCTTGCTGTAATCGTTTACCTGTTGAGAGACCTGTTTAGCTCTCTCCCTCTATGCAATTGATAGAGAGAAAGTAAAGTATCTGATTTGCTGTACCCAAACAAAAAGTGAGAACTCTGTTATTCTCTGACAATTTGGGGGCTTGTCTGGGATTTGAACCCGGGACCTCTCGCACCCCAAGCGAGACTCATACCCCTAGACCAGGAAGGGTGGGGGCTAGTTGAGAAGCCCACCCTCTTATCTAAATTGGTAATGAAAAAGCCAGTGCCCATGGAAGGGACAGTTCAGTGAGAAAAGCAGGATTGGGCCCAAGCAGGCAGGCAATAGATAGAGAGATTGGAAAACAGGTTGGAAACTTTGAGGGCATAGTGGAAGGAAAGGAGTAAGTAATTATAAGCTGTGACAATGCGGTTCTGGCGGAACCCAACTGAGAGTGCCAACTCAGGACAAATTGCTCAAACAGGGCAGTTGCAGCCCAAGGCTGGGTTTTTTCCACCTCTAAGGCAAACCAAACCAGCCAGACTAAGAGGACTTCGGTCTCACCCCCTGGCTAAACCGCAAGTCTCACAAGCAATCTCCTTAGACACCCCAGTTTCCCAGTATTACCACCAGTGCCACTCGTTATGGGGACAAATGGTTATGAAAACCAATACCCCAGTAAAAGAAAAAGGTTCTCCTGATCCCAAAGGACCAAGCCCCAGATCCAGGTCAATATACAAATCAGATCTTACCCACAAATCACGCTGCTGCCAATTCTTTAGAATCTAAAATCTAAAGGTTTATTCATAAAAGGAAAAAGATAGAGATGAGAGTTAGAATTGGTTAAATGGAGTCAATTACATACAGTAATGGTAAAGTTCTTGGTTCAGGCTTGCAGCAGCGATGGAATAAACTGCAGGTTCAAATCAAGTCTCTGGAATACATCCCCACTGGGATGGGTCCTCAGTCCTTTGTTCAAAGCTCCAGCTTGTAGCAAAGTTCCTCCAGAGGTATGAAGCAGGATTGAAGACAAGATGGAGATGAGGCATCAGCCTTATATAGTCTTTTCCAGGTGTAAGAACACCTTTGTTCTTACCGTGGAAAATTACAGCAAAATGGAGTCTGGAGTCACATGGGCCAGTCCCTGCATACTTTGCTGAGTTACAAGGCGTATCTGCCTTTTCTCAATGGGTCCATTGTATAGCGGATGGTCCTTAATGGGCCATCAAGCAGGCTAGGCAGAGCTAACACCATGTTGTCTGGGATGTCACCCAGCAGCATAGCCTAAGTTTGAAATGCAGATAGTATAGAACCAATATCCTAACTTCAACTACAACATTGATACACACATATAGACAGCATAATTATAACCAGCAAACCATAACCTTGTCTTAGACACCCATTTGACCCCCCTTTACACAAGATCTGGGTGCCACTACAGGACCTTGGTTGCAACAATGATCTATATGGTCCCAGAGTATATCAATAACGTCACACCCCCAACGCAAAATTGATGCAGGAAGGGATGTCACAAACATCACTGACTGCATCCTAAGAGCTCTCCACTCTGGACAACGCATCAGCTACAATATTTTCCTTTCCCCTTATGTGGACTATATCCATTTCATACTCCTGAAGGGCTAGACTCCAACGCAGCAACCTGGAGTTGTTGCCCTTGGCCCTGTGCAGCCAGACCAGAGGGGCATGATCACTCAACACAGTGAATTTTTTATTGTACAAATAGGGCTTAAGTTGCTTGACAGCCCAGACAATGGCATAACATTCCTTTTCAATGGTAGCGTAATTTTGCTCAGT
Organism: Chrysemys picta bellii; assembly: GCF_011386835.1. NCBI lineage: Eukaryota > Metazoa > Chordata > Testudines > Emydidae > Chrysemys > Chrysemys picta. The sequence goes on along the minus strand of NW_027054736.1, from coordinate 5,407 downwards.
GGGGGACAATTTCTTACTTAGATATGCCACGGGATGTCTCTTCCCTCCTTCCCCCTCTTGCATCAGCACTGCCCCCAGCCCAATATTGGAAGCGTCTGTACATAGTAAAAAAGGCTTTTCAAAATCTGGGCTGGCCAAAACAGGCTCTTTGGCCAAAGCGCTCTTTATGCTTTGAAAACCCTGCTCACAGGCCTCCGTCCACAGCACCCGGTCTGGTTTTTCCTTTTTCGTCAGGTCTGTGATGGGAGCAACAATGTCGCTGAATCCCTGCACAAATCTCCTGTAATAGTTGGCCAGACCAATGAAGGATTGGACCTGCTTTTTAGTTCTAGGGGTTGGCCAGTTTTTAATGGCCTCTACCTTTACAGGCTCTGGGCGCAGTTGCCCACTGCCCACCCTGTGCCCCAGGTAGGTCACCTCAGCAGCTCCTATTCTGCATTTAGAAACCTTAACCGTCAGATTGGCCTCCCTGAGCCGGTGCAGCACAATCCCTATGCGGTTCAGGTGATCTTGCCACGAACTGCTGAATACGGCAGGTCATCTATATAGGCCCTCGCAAAAGATTCTAATCCCCGTAGGACCTCATTTATAAGTCTCATGAACGTAGCCCCTGAATTTCGCATCCCAAAGGGCAGCACTTTGAACTCATATAAGCCCGATTCCACTATGAAAGCAGATTTTCCTTGTGCCTCGGCATCTAGGGGTATTTGCCAGTACCCCTTAGTCAGGTCCAGGGTGCTTATAAACCTTGCCCCTCCCAGTGTATCCAATAGATCCTCTATTCTGGGTGTGGAGTAAGGGTCAGGCTGGGTGATAGCATTTAGCTTCCTGTAATCCACACAAAACCTCATGGTCTTATCCTTTTTTGGCACCATCACAATGGGAGAGGCCCAGGGGCTCTGGCATCTGGTGATTATTCCCATTGTCAACATGCTTTCCACCTCTTCTGGATCTGTCTTTGCATCTCTCCCTTGGCCCTGTAAGCTCTGCTAGGGGCTGGGCGGGGACCCACCGTCTGAATGGAGTGTGTCATCCTATCTGTGAGCCCTGGCCTATTGGAGAATGTTCGCTTGTGGTGTTTTAACAGCATCAGCAGTTCCTTTCTTTGAGGGGGGGTTAAATCCTCCCCCATCTCAATGCTCTCAAGAGGCGTCTCCTCCTGGCTTTCAGCAACCATGTCAATTAAAGGGGCGGACCCTGCCTCTTCCTCAGCATAACAGATTGTGTTCACATTTACCTCCCTTGCATGGTAGGCCTTCATTCTGTTCACATGCACTGTCTGCACACTTCCCTGGACCTGGGGCTTCCTCACATCATAGGTAACCTCATTAATCCTTTCCACTACCTCCACGGGTCCAGACCAAACATCTTTCATTTTGTTCTTCCGGACAGGATCTAGCACCCAACACCATGTCCCCTATTTCAAACGCTCTCTCTTTAGCATCTCTGTCATACCAGGCTTTCTGAGTATCCTGGCTCTCTTTCAGATTCTGCTCAACCAACTTCATCATCTCCTGCAAACTCTCCTTGAATTGAGCCACATACTCGGCCACTGGCTGCTCTGCCTCCTCCACATTACCTTCCCACGAGTCACGAACCAAATCTAGGGGCCCCCGGACCTGCCTCCCGTAGAGCAGTTCAAAGGGAGCAAACCCTGTAGACTCTTGGGGCACACTCCTGTATGCATACAATAGATACGGCAGCATAACATCCCAGTCATTCTGGCGTCTATCCACATACATTTTCAACATAGACTTCAGGGTACCATTGAACCTCTCCACTAGACCATTAGTCTGGGGGTGGTAGGGAGCAGGTTTCAGGTGCTTCACCCCACATAACTCCCACAACTGCTTGAAAACTACAGACATAAAGTTAGACCCACGGTCCGACAATATTTCCTTGGGAAAACCCACTCTGCTAAAAATAGAGAACAAGGCCACTGCCACTGTCTCTGCCTCGGTATTAGCCAAGGCTACAGCCTCCGGATATCTGGTAGCAAAATCTACCAACACCAGGATGTATTTCTTCCCATTTCTGGAAGGTTTTGGGAGTGGCCCCACAATATCCACAGCTACTCTGGCAAAAGCCTCCCCAATAATGGGCAGAGGCTGGAGGGGCACCTTGCTAGGCCCCCTTAACCCCTTACGCTTCTGGCACAGCTCACAGCTCCTGCAGTAATCTCTCACTGACCCAAAAAGGTGAGGCCAGTAGAAATTCTGCTCTAGCCTGTCACACGTTTTGCCTATACCCAGATGTCCTGCAAAGGGGCTATCATGAGCCAACTTCAACAAATCATTGCGGTAACTCTCGGGTACCACAAGCTGTTTGCGAGCTGCTGCTTGGGAATTCTTCCTTCCCCTAGGTGGTTCCCTATACAACAGCCCATCCTGCATAAAAAACCTGCCTCTCTCTTCACAGGCCGGGACCTGACTCTGAGCATCATTCCTGGCCCTCTCTAGAGATACATCACTCTGCTGAGCCACAATGAATTCACTCTGGGTTTTGGTCGGATTCAGAATCATCTCTGATATTTCAGACAAACCCTCACCTGATCCATCTTGAGAGGCACTCTCTGTCTGTTTGCTCCCCCCCTCACTGCCATCAGTCAGGGTATCTGCCACAGCCCCAAATTCTTTCTGAGACCTGGTCACTACATTCACTTGGCCAGGCACCCCCAATATGTTATTTCCTACCAAGACATCAGCCGGAATCAAATCCCGGACAGCAGCCTTCACATCCCCTTTAAAGCCATCCCACTCCAGGTGGATTCTAGCCATCGGCAGGTCCACAGAGTACTCGGATAACGCCACTACCGTCACATACTCCCCCGGCAGCATGTCCTCCGGCTTCACCAGATGTCCCTTGACTATAGTTACATCCGAGCCAGTGTCTCGCCATCCCGTGCATTCAACATCATTGACCTTTGCCTCCATGATAAACCTCTCACTCCCCTGCCATGCCTCAGTCCTGACATACCTGGTGAGCTTATCACCTCCTCCCAAGCCACTGGAGATGATGGGGTTAACATTAGCTACTGCCGTGCTTGCACCTGAACTTAAGGTGGAGCTGTTGTGGCTTGGTTCAGCCTGAGTGCTCAGGGTAATGGAGTTGGCATTTATCATGGCATTTGGGGTTGCTGGTTTTGGGCTGCCCTTCAGGGTGGGGCAATCTGGTCTCATGTGGCCCAGCATACCACAGTGATAGCATGTAATCTGTTCCGTCCTGGGATGAGAGTTCCTACCCTCTGGGCCCCCTTGAACTCCTCTAGAAGAGTCAGGGACAGATTTACTTTTAAATCCTTCCCTCCTCTTGAACTGGGGAGAATGGTGATTAGTTTTCCCCGGGGTTTTACACCCTTCTCGAGCCCTGTTTTGGGTATGGGCATCCGCAATCTCTGCTGCCCGTAGGACTGACTCAGGGTCCCTGTCACACACAGCTGCTCTCACATGGTCAGGCACAATATCTAAGAACTGTTCCAAAGTTATTAAATCCAGCAATTTTTCAAAACTCCCATGCGCCTTGGCTCCCACAACCCACTTTTTAACAAAACCCATCAGCTTATGAGCACATTCTACAAAAGTACAATCCTTAGACATTTTAAACTCTCTAAACTTAACTCTGTAAGATTCAGGAGTAACCTTGAATCGCCTTAACACAGAATCTTTAAACCGCCCATAATCCAAGGCTTCTTGTTCCCCCAAGTCATTAAATACCTCGCTGGCTTTTCCAGTCAGTCTGGTCAGCAGGACAGGCATTCGCTGACCCTCAGGGATCTGGTACAGATTGCAGAGGCGTTCAAAGGTAGACAAAAACTCCTCTATATCCTCAGTATCGTTGTAAATGGGACACATCCTTTCCCAGTTTTTCTCATGGCGTGGGGGAAGTGGAGTACCAGGTGGGGATGACTTTCTCCGCTCTTCCATTACTTGGAGCTGAAGTCTGGCCGTCTCCTGTTCCATCCTGTGAGTCTCCTGCTCCATCCTGTGAGTCTCCTGCTCAGCAGCGAGCAGCTCTAGACGTCCCTTACGAGCTCTCTCTTCTCTCTCATCAGCCTCTTTCTCTCTCTCTCTTTCTAATTCTGCTATTTTTTGCTTCTCCAGCAATCGAAGATCTGCTAGTTCCTGTTCATGCTCAATTTGCAGTTTACTTGTCGCCCTTTGCACTCTAATTTTTTCTGCCTCTTCTGCAGCCTCAGGTAAGGGCTGTGCTCTTGCCCCCTGATCACTGGCTATTAACAGATTTCTCAGTTCTTGATTTGTAGCTTTCTTTCTAAAGCTTATCCTCTTTTCTGAACACAAATTTTCCAGGGCTTTTTTGCCAAGTCCCTCATATGCTCTTTGCTCAGCCATTGCAGCAGCTCTTTAACCAACAAAACTCTCAATCCCAAAATTCAAATTTGGATAGCGTGGGGTTCTGACCCAAAGCTTAATTGACCTGGTTCTGTGGATCCAAGCACGACTACGCCACTGTGACAATGCGGTTCTGGCGGAACCCAACTGAGAGTGCCAACTCAGGACAAATTGCTCAAACAGGGCAGTTGCAGCCCAAGGCTGGGGTTTTTCCACCTCTAAGGCAAACCAAACCAGCCAGACTAAGAGGACTTCGGTCTCACCCCCTGGCTAACCGCAAGTCTCACAAGCAATCTCCTTAGACACCCCAGTTTCCCAGTATTACCACCAGTGCCACTCGTTATGGGGACAAATGGTTATGAAAACCAATACCCCAGTAAAAGAAAAAGGTTCTCCTGATCCCAAAGGACCAAGCCCCAGATCCAGGTCAATATACAAATCAGATCTTACCCACAAATCACGCTGCTGCCAATTCTTTAGAATCTAAAATCTAAAGGTTTATTCATAAAAGGAAAAAGATAGAGATGAGAGTTAGAATTGGTTAAATGGAATCAATTACATACAGTAATGGTAAAGTTCTTGGTTCAGGCTTGCAGCAGCGATGGAATAAACTGCAGGTTCAAATCAAGTCTCTGGAATACATCCCCCGCTGGGATGGGTCCTCAGTCCTTTGTTCAAAGCTCCAGCTTGTAGCAAAGTTCCTCCAGAGGTATGAAGCAGGATTGAAGACAAGATGGAGATGAGGCATCAGCCTTATATAGTCTTTTCCAGGTGTAAGAACACCTTTGTTCTTACCGTGGAAAATTACAGCAAAATGGAGTCTGGAGTCACATGGGCCAGTCCCTGCATACTTTGCTGAGTTACAAGGCGTATCTGCTTTTTCTCAATGGGTCCATTGTATAGCGGATGGTCCTTAATGGGCCATCAAGCAGGCTAGGCAGAGCTAACACCATGTTGTCTGGGATGTCACCCAGCAGCATAGCCTAAGTTTGAAATGCAGATAGTATAGAGCCAATATTCCTAACTTCAACTACAAAATTGATACACACATATAGACA
>NW_027054735.1:0-10000 GCF_011386835.1 Chrysemys picta bellii | reverse complement strand
AGAACATGGAGATGACAGCCCAGGCCTGAAATTCTCATGACAGCCTGTCCTAAAATACAGAAGAGAAAGTTGCAGTAAGATTAAAAGTAAATAAATAAAAATCCTAGCAGTCTCATACGGATGAGGTAAAAATAATCCAGAACTAAAATTTAGCTCTGCTGCTTAAATGCAATCTCTAGAGTTAGTAAACTATAATATAAACACTCACTGTTATTTTGACACAAAGAATAAATAATTTTTGGAGTGTTGGTCTAGCAAGAATAATTATTCATATTGAACAGTAGCTTCATTGCAGCCCCCCAAAAAACTGGACAACAAGAGATGCAGGAAGAGCTGAGCAAATAATTTGTACTGAAAAATTATTAGACCAATTTCACCTCTCTCTGCTCAAAAGTTGTGTGTGATCAGATCATGTTTTGCTCATATGTACTAATTATTAACTGAATAATTTCAATGCTAATTCTCAGCGTGTAAATTGTTCACAAGTAGTTTGCTGTAGGTATTAGATGGCTGAAATTCAAACTAAGCTGGTTAGTTTTGATAGGACACAACTCGCATGGTATGTTTCTACTCCTAGACTTAACAAATAGCACAAATAGTTATAATGAAAATAATAAATAAGAAAAAACCAAGAGATGTGAAACAAGAGTTATAGGTGAGGGATGAGGCATTCGTTTGTGTTAATGTATATTAAAAAACAGATCCTCATCAATGCTTAATTGTGAGCTCTAAAATATTTCTCTCTCTAACATACAACATTGATATTTCAATTGTGAAACTTAAGTCAAAATGTCTCCCTTACTGAGAGAGCAGAAGCTATCCTTTAGTAACGCTTATCTAGAAACACAGGGCAAAGTACCAGAGAAACAAAATGAAGCCAAAGTGAAGATCCAGAAAAAAATTACTAATCTTAATATCTTTTCTTTTAAATCTCAGAATGCTGCTATATAGATATCTTTTAAGACAAATAATATGAAAATGGATAGTAGCAGCCAGAAACTATTTCAACATCAGAAGAAAGTTAGTTGATACTAACTTGACTTCTTTCACTCGGATTGCATTTCTTATGAATATTACATCATTATAGGTCGGGAAATTAGGTTTTCAAAAGTCAATGGGAGTTTTGCCATTGACCTCAATGGGGTCAGAATTTTCCCCCAGGTGTCTACAGCAATGTTAACTCTGCCACTTTGCATAATCTGTATATATTTACAGCATACAATTAACACAAACATAATATATTAACTTCTATATGTTCCAGGGGTTAAAGGGCTAAAGAGAAGTCACAGGATTAATGGCAGCTAGAGTAGGGGCTTCAACAGGGAAGTGAGTTATGAGAGAACGGGTCAAGGAACTGAAATTAATAAAGGTTGGTGTTTTGTAGGAAAGCCAGGAACTAGCAACATTTATACATGGTATGATTAATCAGTGTTGGTCCAATAAAATAGCATGTTTTAAAGTAACTTATGAAACACATTGGATAGCTCCAAAAAGAAAATCAGAGTTAACAAAACTTCTCAAAACTTTACACTATATTTTATTTATAATGCATTTACAAAGACATCTCATCACGGGTAAAGTAGGCTATCAAGCAAACGTCCATGACCCACCTTCTCCTTTCGCCTGGGGAATTATCCTGCTGGCCTATGCTCTGATCCAGAGACGTTTTCTGTCTAACTTCTTCTGAAATGTGTGGTGACTGTTTCGTTAACAACTGCTGATTCCACAACACATCTGAAGTTACAGAGTGGGGTAAACTGAATACTTGAGATAAAAACCATTTGAGAAAATTATTTTTAACCAATATAACTAGTGGATACAAAAAAAAAAAAAAAAAAAAAAAGAAGAAGAAGAAGAAGAAGTAAGGCACAGAAGTCAAACAGGCTACTGCACGTAGAGAAATAAGGGCCAATACAATCTTGTTAATGTTTCTAAGAAGAGACACCAGATTATGTTCAGTATATTTTCCAGTCAGGAATAAATACAGGAGCAATGCAGTTGAGCTACTTAAATATGTTCAGACAGCCAAAACAAAATGTTTCTCGTCAATGGTCCTGGTGCATCCAAGCTTCCAGAAAACTACAAGAGTTATGTATGCAGGGTGCTGACCCACAAGCACTGGGGAGAACTAACTTAGGCATTAATAAAAAGAACGTAGGCTGTTCATGTCTGCTATTCACTCCCACTGTCCCAGTAGCCCCAGCAACAGTTTTTTCTCCCTGTGACTCCCCTCTGCCTTTTGGATCATCTCATAAGGCTCATCAGCTATGACAGCCGCTCAGTGGCTCATGGGATGCTCAGTGAATGTGCTTTAGGCCAGTATTCAGTGAATTCAGATGTCTAGGGAGCCTGCTAAACCCTGTCACACCAGATACCTCTTATTTTTTGAGTGGAAGGGAGAGAACTGCTTGGGCTTCTCCTGAAGAATTTTGCTACTCATAGGTTAGAAAAGGCTGGAAAGGCCTCCTCTTGAAGACATCAACTACTTGGATTAGAGGGAGAGAGAGAAAAAGGGCCTTTGGTCTCCACTCCTCAGAAAGACAGGGACAGTGGAGGCATGCAGACTTTCATATGAACAATCCAAGCAACTGGGGGTGGGATGTTATTGGAGAAGTGCATGATCATATCAAAAGGTAGGTAACCTATCTTCATCATCAAGAAAAGCAGAGCCCTGTTGGGCATTGGGCTATCAAGGCACTGGCGAGAGAGCTGGGAAACTTAAAGGATCAAAGGCAAGAGAAAGGCTACACTGCTCTACAGCCAAAATGTTTCTGAAATAAATGTAGTCAAACTTTACTAATTCTGGGTCACTGAGAACGAAAACAATGCTTAAAAATGTTGATTGGCTCTAGTTTTCAAGATATGCTATTGGGTCAGTATATACGACCCTTGACTTGGGAATGGCGGTGGATAAGTGAGTTATAAAGGGAAGGGATCTCAATTTAAACCAGAAATGACTAAAATACATCTTTGACTGGATCTATGAATAAATCTATGACTGGGTTTGGACAGTACTTGCTTTTTAGGCAAAACAATGAATGATGCAATCTGAAGCTGGTATTGCAACAGACATTATATGAATTGCATCATGTTATTCCTAGAAGTCATGGATGATGCAATCATAACGAAGCTTATATCACTCTGCTGAACAAATTGCCCTATATCAGCTCTAGAAATCATACAGTGTCATGCTCTCTTATTTGTCAGTGTGTGATTTTGCAAAGGGACACATTTCTGTTTAGCCAAAGTGAGCAGAGATGCCTCGTACTTGTGTGAACAATGCAGATAACTTCTGCTATGTTTGTGGTGAAGTGACTTTTGCATCACAAAAGCGCAGTATAACCACTATGGTTAAGAAAGCCTATCACCTTTATTTTGGCTGCAAAATTGGAGGTCAGGACAAGAGGTGGGCCCCACACATATGCTGCAACACTTGTGCAACAAATCTTCGCCAGTGGTTGAACAGGAAAAGGAAATCTATGCCTTTTGCAGTGTCAATGATTTGGAGAGAGCCAACAGATCATACCAGCAATTGTTACTTCTGCATGGTGCCTCCAGTTGGGAATACAAGAGACAAGCCAAGAAGCGCCGAGTAGACACTGAATAGGATTAAACTATGTACATAATAATTTTTTGCCTTTTGTTTCATAATAAATTTTATTTATATAACCCTTTTGCTGATTTTTAAAGTGTTACATAAACAGGACAGGTGAAATATTATCATGTAAAGCAACCATAAATACATGAAAAGATCTAGGTTTACAATTTATGATTAAAACTCTACTATCTACACAATATACATAGACATAAAATGTAAAAACTTAAATATCTTAGAAACAGTAGCCAATCAGTTGTTTTAATTGTCATATTTGAATTCAGCACATCAAAATACATAATAAATAGCACATTTTATCTCTGAAGCAGACGACTTCTCAAAAATTGTAGACCAGTGCTATCGAAAGACCACTGGTGAACAAGTTGGGGAGAGCCTCAAAAAGTCTGGTTAGAGTTCAGATAAACAACGGAACTGTTGGATGTTTACCCAAACTTAAATTGTCAAACCTTCCGAAGTTTGCTGATCTCTACTTAAAATGTATTAGTTGAAAAGTCAGTTTTTATTTATGTGTACTGTAGTGGGTGGTAACCCCGCTCCGGTCCAGAGAGGGCTGTGGCTGGAGAAAGCAGCTTTTAGGCTGAGCTGATTGGGGGAAGTGGCTGCAGCTGGGGCCACGCCCCAAACAGACTCAGCTGGCCCTATAAAGGCCAGGGCAGCCAGAAGCTCAGCAGTCTCTCTCTCTCTGCCTTCAGAGAGAGAAGGGCCTGGCTGCAGGGAGCTACACAGGGTACCTGTAGTGGAGCAGGGCTGGGGAGCGGTTGAGGAGCTGGGGAGCATCCAGGCTGCAGCCTAGGAGTAGGCCAAGGGGTACTGGGGGTTGCAGAGGGCAGCCCAGGGCTAGGCCAAGGCAGCAGGTCCAAACCCAGCTTTGCCGATGATGAGTGGCCTATACTGCAGTCTGCCCCAGAGAGTGGGGGCTAGTTGGTGACTGGCAGTGGCCTTATCCTGAGGTGAGGTGGCGTTAGTGGGTGGGGGTACCCCTGGGAGGGGAGACCTAGCGTGGGTGTGGGTATTGCCAGGGGGCAGCACCCAGGGCAAGGGGCACCAGGGTCCTGGGAGGGACACAGGTGCCAGAAGAGGACAAGGTGGATCACCGGCCTGCAGAGGGCGCTCTAGGGGCTGGTGAGCTAATTCCCTGGACGACCAGCAGGAGGCGCTGCAGGGGTGAGTCCGGCTCGTGTTACATGTACAAAGATATGCTACAGGATAGTGTTTTCTGTTTTATCTGTATAGAAGCCTTTAATCAAAATATTAAACATACAATTAAGTTCCCATAGGATATACAAACCTACAAAATTTAAACTGTGAATTTGCACTGCGAGCATATAATAATTTAAATAGTTTAATCCCATTCTCTTACCTCATTTTTAGGGATAACCAAATTTTTGTTACATCAAAACATGAAGGTCAAACTTACATTTGGTTTATGAATTTATTTACTTTTTACCATTGATCACATTGTTTACTTTTTTCTTTTCTCTCAGATTAAACAATGAAAATACACTAGCCAATTTCACTTTTCTTTACAGGCAAGTTTTCACTCTCCAGCTCTCCGGACCTTGTAATGCCCTTCATTGTTTGGGTTGCAATGCTTATAATACAAAAAATATATATATTTAAATTCCATTAACCTGATTTTTTTTAAAGATATCTGAAGACAAAATTGCCCTCGATATCTATAATTGAAGGAATAGCTTTTGAAAACAGCTGAGTTGGAGAAATGGTTAATCAGAGAACATACGAATGGCCATACTGGGTCAGACCAATGGTCCATCTAGCCTAGAATCCTGTCTTCCGACCATAGCCGGTGCCAGATTCTTCAGAGGGAATGAACAGAACTTGGCAATTATGCAGTGATCCATCCCCTGTCATCCAGTCCCAGCTTCTGGCAGCCAGAGGTTTAAGGACACCCAGAGCATGGGGTTGTATCCCTGACCATCCAGGCTAATAGCCATGGATAGACCCTTCCTCCATGAGCCCAATTATACTTTTCGCCTTCACAACATCTTCTAGCAATGAGGTCCACAGGCTGATTAGGCACTATGTGAAGAAATACTTCACTATATTTGTGTTAACTGCCTATTAGTTTCATTGAGTAACCCCTGGTTCTTGTGTTAAATGAAGGGGTAAATAACACTTCCTTATTCACTTTCTCAATGCCATTCATGATTTTATAGAACTCTATCATATCCCCTTTAGTCATCTCTTTTCCAAGTTGAACAGTCCCAGTCTTTTTAATCTCTTCTCATATAGAAGCTGTTCCATACCCCTAATTTTTTTTTTTTTGTCTTTCTCTATAGTTTTTTTTCAATTCTAGTACATCTTTTTTGAGATGGGGGCAACCAGAACTGCCTGCAGTATTCACAGTGTAAGCATACCATATTGGTATTATGATAATTTCTGTCTTATTTTCTATCTATTTCCTGATGGTTCCTAACATTCTGTTAGCTTTTTTAACTGCCACTGCACATTGAGTGGATGTTTTCAGAGAACTATCCATGATGACTCCAGGAGCTCTTTCTTGAGTGGTAACAGCTTATTTAGACCCAATCATTTTGTATGTATAATAGAGATGTTTTCCAATGTGCATTACTTTGCATTTATCCACACTGAATTTCATCTGCCATTTTGTTCCCCCCGTCACCCAATTTTGTGAGAGCCCATTGTACCTCTTCACAGTCAGCTTTGGACTTAATTATCTTGAATAATTTGGTATTGTTTGCAAATTTTACCACCTCACTGTTTACCCTTTGTTCCATATCATTTATGAATATGTTGAACAGTACTGGTCCCAGTACAGATCCCTGGGGGACCCTGCTATTTACCTCTCTCCACTGTGAAGACTGGCCATTTATTCCTATCTTTTATCCAGTTACTGATCCACGAGAGGATCTTCCCTCTTATCCCATTACTTCTTACTTTGTGTAAGAGCCTTTGGTGAGGGACCTTGTCAAAGGCTTTCTGAGGGCATGTCTACACTTATCGGTAGATTGGCACTGATGCAATTAGTGCCGTGAGTGTCAATTTAGCAGGTCTGGTGAAGACATGCTAAATGGATGGGAGAGCACTCTCCCATTGATTTGTGTACTCCACCTCCCTGAGAAGCGTAAGGGAAGTCAACAGGAGACACTCGCCCATTGACATAGCGCAGTGTAGCCACCACAATAAGTTGGTGGCTCTAACTATGTCGACTTCAGTTACGTTATTCATGTAACTGAAGTTGCGAAACTTAGATAAATTTAGCGTGGTAGTGTAGACCACAGCCCTGAATATCTAAGTAGACTATATCCAGTAGCTCACCCTTGTCCACATGCTTGTTGATGCTCTCAGAAAATTCTGATTGGTGAGGCAGATTTCCCTTTACAAAAACCGTGTTAACTCTTCCCCAACATATTGTGTTCATCTATGTGTCTGATAATTCTGTTCTTTACTGTAGTTTCAACCAATCTGCCTGGTACAGAAGTTAGGCTTACCAGCCTGTAATTGCCGGGATCACCTATGGAGACTTTTAAAAAAAATCGGCATCATATTAGCTATTCTCCAGTCATCTGGTACAGAGGCTAGTTTAAGTCATATACCACAGTTGTTAGTTCTGCAATTTCATATCTGAATTTTTTCACAACCCTTGGGTGAATACAATCTGGTCCTGGTGCTTTATTACTGCTTAATTTATCAATTTGTTCCAAAACCGCTTCTATCAACACCTCAATCTGGGACAGTTCCTAAGATCTGTCACCTAAAAAAAATCACTCAGGATGGGAATCTTCCCCATACCATCTGCAGTAAGACTGATGTTGCTGGTGGATGTGTAGAGGTCCTCCCTTCGATTCTCCCTCTAATGTCATATAATATTATAATGGTGCACCAGCTCTGCTCTAGCTAAGATTGGGAAGCCCTTCTTATTATTAAAAGAGCCCTTCTTAATGCTCTAAAATCTGTGTGCTTACATGAATTATCTTGAAATTTGCAGTGCCTCATGGGAGTGTAGTGTAGGGTAGGGTTAATGATCCAAATGTGGGGTCATTTGATCAAGGGGCTCCCAAGATACAGACCCCAGAAAACAAAAACAGCATTTCATTAAGTTCATAGATTCTAGCAACTCTGAAGTGTGAAAGTCATCCTTGGCGGAAATCTGAGAATAAACTTCTTATATCACAATCACAGCTCTATGATGCTCCTCAAACTAATCCCCAGATCTCCTCATATCACAATCATCGATCTTCCAAGTTGCTCCAACTTATTCCTCTGCTATTCAATACAGCTACACCTAACATAGTGACTGCAGCTGGAGTTCATGCAGTTAATTCCCAGTGGCTATTGCCTGTTCCTTGGGGCAGAGTTAAGGGTGCATGGGTGGGTACCTTAACTGTATTTCCTGGTTTTCAGAAGTTTCAGTTTTGCTTAACTCAATGTTCTGGAAGGGATCGAGCTATCACTAGGCAACCTTATCTCTGTGTTAATTAATTTTTGTCATTAAATAATATTTGTAGGATATACTTTAGATTACTATTGTGCACACCTAGACTTCGATTATTTAGCTTCTCAGCTGGAGTTTAAGTGCTCAGCCTTCCATGGCATATAATGCCAAGGATCCAAAGTTCACTTATCATTTAAACTCATTTATCTTCGCTTGTACTAAACAGATTTTGAACCTGGGAAAAGTTTAAATCCCGCAGCAATAACACTGATTACATTATTTTGGAAATTTGCAATTTCATTTGACTAATATTCTTGATTAAATCACTTTATGAACCTGTGAAATTTCCTTGACAAACAAACACAAACGAACAAAGCCAATTCTTTGGATTGTTTGGAATCTTACCCTGAGTCAATGGTAGATTCAGTATGACTGGTGAGCTGTGCTCCGTCACTGACACCTGGTGATCCTGCTCACTTTCCCTCTGAAGAATAGTCTCTGGATGTTCTGTGGGCACTTTATTTACACTGCTAATAAAAACAAATCACATTGTATACACAAAGCTAAAAGGAATGTTAGCTAGAGTGTCATTTCATTATTGTGCTTTTGTATGTGAACCTCTTATGCACAGCAAATATTTGTTTCCGTGTGTTAGCAATAATAGATCGGTGTGGGTAATAATCATGAATTGGCAACAAATTGAGATGCTGACTCTCCTTGCTGGCCTGACATACTGCCACATACATGCCCTGAAGGTCTTTCTGTAACAGCATCACGTAGAATAGCATATTTGACAAAGCAACAGCTATTGTGTCAATGACCTTACTCTTTGTACAGGACTGGCTCCAGGGTTTTTGCCGCCCCAAGCGGCGGGGTGGGGTGGTGGGGGGGGGAAAGCTGCGATTGCAATCGTGAGCGGCGGCACTCCAGTGGCAGCTCCACGGTGCTGCTTTCTTCTTCGGCAGGAATTCGTCGGCAGGTGCTTCCCTCCAAGAGGGACCCGCCGCCGAATTGCCGCCAAACAGCCCAACGTGCCGCCCCTTCCCCTTGGCCACCCCAAGCACCTGCTTGCTGGGCTGGTGCCTGGAGCCAGCCCTGCCTTTGTATAATGTTCAGCCTGCTCAGGAGTGCCTTTGTGAAAGCAACGCCTACCAGCACTGAAAATCCTGTTCCTTGTCAAACCCTCTGGCCAGTTCAGGAGTGAGGATCCTGGTTCTCTGTGAAAGGAGCTATTGCTAAGTTGGAGATCCTTTCTTAAACTAAGAAACCTGGGAAACTAGTACATGAACACACTACAGTACTTGGGAGTTAAGATTGCCCTATACATAGCATACCTGACAGCCATAAAAGCCAGGAAATGAAAAGGGAGTATCTAAACATATCCGCAACAGGGCGGCTTCCCCATGGGCTGGAGAGCCTGGGTCTCAGCCAGCCCTGATTACAGATGAGCCCCACCGGAGGGGAATCAAGTAATTTTAAATACAGTATAAAAGGCATCAGGAACCTGCAGAGAAGGCCTGGTGAGAGAGTAGCTGAGACTGACAGAGGTAGATGGAAGCCTGACAGTAAGCTGAAGAAAGCTCTCCAGCCAGGGAGGCATGGGAGAGACCTGCCCAAGAAGCAGGGAGAGAGGCCTACTTGGAAAGGCCTGGGGACTGGAAGAAGGTCAAACTCCATGCAGGAGGCACTGGGAAGCAGACAGACAGACACTCTCAAAGAGGAGGGGGCTGTGCCCAGCTGAAGTCTGCATGAGTTTGTGTTTTGTTTTGAAAGACTTTGTGTTGGACTACTGGGAGAGAGACACTGGACGAGGGTTGGAGCCTGGAGGGCCAGTGTGCATCTGAAGACTAAATAAATGGAAGCCCTTGGGATTGTCCGAATTACTTTTTGAACTGTGCGCTCTTCAAGGAGCCCTGAAGAGACAGGATAGCCACAGAGACAGGGTGCTGTGGAGCAACTTCTGGCCA
>NW_027054734.1:0-10000 GCF_011386835.1 Chrysemys picta bellii | reverse complement strand
CACAAAAAAACAAAATGATGAATTTTGTAATGTATGGGTATGTTGCTTCCCATATTCCTTAAGCCTAAATTGCCTTTCACATTTATGAATTCACGTGATGTATGTTGATGTTCCTTTGGCATTTAATTGATTTTGACCAGTGCAAGGCATCCTACCTTAAATGTTTTCAAGACCTGCTGCGTGTTTTTGGGTTGTGCATAAGGCTTGGGTGTCAGCATAGGCACAGCCTTGGAGACAACAGTTTTGCTTGGAGATGTTTGGCCTGTTGAAACAGTGGCTTCTGATTCATTGATAGGAACAATGGTTGCTTCAATCGTGGCAGTGTATTTTGGAGGAGGCAGCGATTGTTGCCGTAAGTATCTCATAGGATTTGGGTCCTTCGGTGGCGATGATGAATTTGGCTCCACTGAATGGCTTCTTTCCAGAATTTTTGGCATCTCCAAACGTTCAAGGACAGCTTCGCTAATGGTGAACCTTTCAATGTATTGTTGGAGAATGCTCTCCGCCTCCTCATGTGACCTGGCATTCTTGTAGGCTTCATACAGCTCCTTTTCTCTTCTCTCTCTGTGTGGGAGGCAACACAAGAAAGATTACCATGCAAAGATTAACACAGAGAGAATTACCCACGTGCACCAAGCCTGAGGTGAAATTTGGGCCAAATTCTCCTCTACAATCCACACTACAGTGATTATGTGTAACTGTAAGAGTAGCTCATTTCTTTCCTCAGGCATGATGTCCCCACTACAAGTAGAGCAACAGCTACACAAAACACTCAGTATTCTTAAATATGCAACTGCACTTCCGTAGAATAACCTACTTCTCCTCCACAATTTCTCTGTAAGTCTTGATACTTTTCCTTCGCTCACTTATTCCATCACCGCCACTCAATAATCTTTCCATCTTCTTTCTCTCGGCTTCTTTTTTAATTAGGTCCTGTGAAGCGCTTCTTCTCCGACTTTTCCACCGTGCCAGATCCTATACCAGAAGGGAAGACACGTGCAGATTCAGAGCTTTAGAACACTAGTCACAGAAATGTTCAGCTGTGAGGCTGTTACTTAACCAATAGCGGAACACCTCAATCGACAGCTGACTACTCAATAATTGAATGACTCCAGCTGTAGACTGATTTCACATACCTAAATGGCCAACAGTGTAACAATCCTTAATTTTAAAAAAATGATAAAGGAAATTATAATTTTTTTAAAATAAAAAAAAATTGGTTGACTATTTCTGTCAGTGGGCTTCACTATAGTTTCCACATCTTTGCCAGTTCATTTTTTCCCTATTGGTCATGTCACTAATCTTAATTTGTGATGGGCCTGTTATGACTTTCTGGTGCTGCAGTCCTGTATTAACTGAAAACATTGAGAAGTCCAGTTATCCAAAGATCAGCATATTCATCTTTAGTCTTCATCCTAATGACTATGGGGAAAACCCTGGTCGCTACAGCATGAAGAATAAACAGATTTGGTATAGAGCGAGTGTTGGAGGGTGGAAATCACAGTGATTCAAGAGAATGAAATCCTCCTCCTGCATCACAGGAGGTCAGCAGGCCTGTTCTTCTACCCCCTGTTGCAGCCTCAGGGTAGTAACCTCCCTTGTTGCTTTGCAACTTCTCCACCTATAAGTTGGTCAGTATATCCACAACTCTGAAGATTCACTAACTGTTCCATCCCTTTGTGAACAAAGTAGCCATGCACTGGGGTGACGAAAACCTCAAAACACAACCCATGTCATAAGGTCCTTGCATCCTCTTTGGTTCATGAATTCAGAGCCTTTTGTGGCCACAGAGGACTATGGAAGAAGATCTGTCCCTACATTAGATATACTAGAATGTTATCAACACTGTAAAATCAGTAAGGCAATGTTACAAAGCTATAAAACTATTTTGCGGTCAAATATTACACAGCCAAATTTTATTTTAAGAAAACAGCTTGATATTCATATATAAACAATAGGAAGGACATATTGGTCACTTTGACAACTAGTTTAACACCATTACAAAATTAGTGTACAGAACATATTTCAAGTATCTTTAGCAAGTTATAGTTTAAAAGGAAATCAGCATTACTATGCAGATACTTGTTTCAAACATTATTTCATGAACTACAGAGTTTTCTAAATGGCACTCTAGCCCAGAAAAGATGGTTACCTTTCGTAGCTATCGTTCTTTGAGATGTGTTGCTTTGCTCATGTCCATTCCATTGTGGTGTGTGTGCTGGCCAGTGCCGGAAGTTTTTCCCTCAGTGGTACCCATAGGGGACCGGCTCTGGCACCCTCTGAAGTGGCATGCATAGGCATCGGTATAAGGGGCACCGCCAGCTCCCTCAGTTCCTTCTTGCCAGAACTCTGACAGAGGGGAAGGAGGGTAGGTCACGGAATCGACATGAACACCAGTTATGAAAGGTAACCGTCTTTTCTTCTTCGAGTGCTTTCTCATGTCCATTCCATTGTAGGTGACTCCCAAGCAGTGCCACCGGAGGCAGGTAGGAGTTCATGGATGTGTTGATTGCAACACAGCTCTGCCAAATCCAGCATCATCTCTCACTTGCTGGGTGATGGCGTAATGTGTGGTGAACATGTGTACTGAAGACCAGGTCGCAGCCTTGCAGCTGTCAGGAAGGCAGCCGAAGACGCCTTAGCCCTAGTCGAGTGAGCCTTCACCATCGGTGGAGGCACAGCCTGCACCAACTCGTAACAAGTAGGGATGCAGGTGGTGATCCAATTTGAAATCCTCTGAGAGGACACCAGAAGGCCTTCATCCTGTCAGCTATTGCGATAAAGAGCTGGGTCGATCTGCTTGGTGCGTTCCAGGTAGAATGCCAGGGCATGCCTGACATCTGAGTGTGCAGCTGCCTCTCCTCATTGGTCATTTAAGGCTTTGGACAGAACGCCGGGAGGAAGATATCCCGGTTGACATGGAAGTGCGACACCACCTTTGTCAGGAAGGCCAGATGGGGCCGCAACTGGACCCCGTGTACGGGGACTCAAAGTGAGGGCTTTCATTTCGGAGACACGTCTCACCGGGGTAATAGCTACAAGGAATGCAACCTTCCACGACAAGTGGGAAAGGGAACAAGAAGCCATAGGTTAAAAGGGCGGACCCGTGAGCCTGAAGACAACCAGGTTGAGGTTCCATTGGGGAACCGGGTTGAAAGAGTCTTTCAAGGCCTTTCAGGAATCTGATTGACATCTCATGCAAGAACACCAATCTACTATGGATGTGAGGATGGAAGGGCGATATGGCAGCCAGGTGCACCTTGATCGAAGAGAAGGTGAGACCTTGGTGTTTTAAGTGAAGCAGGTAATCCAGGGTGGACTGCAGAGCCGACTGGGTCGGGGAGATATTCCCCTCTGACAACCAGCAGGAGAAACGCTTCCACTTTGCCAGGTAAGTTGCTCTGGTGGAGGGCTCTCTGTTCTCCAAGAGAACCTGCTGTGCCTGACTAAAGCAGGCTTGTTCCTCTGGATTCAGCCACGCAGCATCCAAGCTGTGAGGTGGAGAGAGGCGAAGTTCTAGTGCAGGAGTCGACCGTGATCCTGTGAGAGTAGGAGTCTGGGTGACTGGGAAGTGGCCATCGGGCTGCAACAGTCAGATCCACGAGCATGCCGAATCAATGCTGGTGAGGCCGTGCTGGAGCAATCATAATGACCTGTGCCTTGTCCCTGTTGATTTTTGAGAGGACTTTGATGATGAGCAGAATTGGCAGGAAGGCGTACATCAGGTCCCCTGACCAAGACAGGAGAAAGGCGTTGGATAGTAAGCCTCTGCCGAGGCCTTGCAGAGAACAAAACTGATGAGACTTTCTATCCTGTCTGGTGGCAAATAGATCCACTCGAGGAGCTCCCCACTTCTGGAAGAGCATTCTGACAACCTCCGAGTGAAGGGACCACTCATGGTGCAAGAATGACAATCTCCTGAGGCAATGCACCAGCATGTTCCAGATGCCGGGGAGGTGCAAGAGTTCCAGGTGGATTGCATGCTGGATGCAGAAGTCCCACAGATGGAGGACCTCCTGGCGCAGAGCCGACGATCAAGTTCCCCCCTACCTGTTGACGTAGAACATGGGAACCATGTTGTCCGTCAACACTTGCACCACCCGGCCGGATAGTTGGGAAAGGAAGACACTGCAAGCAATGCAGATGGCTCTGAGCTCCCTGATGTTTATATGCAATGCAATCTTCTTTCGAAGCCATCACCCTTGAGTCTGCAGCATACCAAGATGTGCTCCCCAACCGAGGTCGGACATATCTGAAATCAAGGAGACCGTGGGTCATGGGCTCGCGAACGGCACATCTTCCAACACCAGAATTGGGTCAGACCACCACTGCAGAGAGGTAAGTACCCGCAGAGGGACTGTGATGACCTTGTCTAGGTAATGTCTGGCCGGGGAGTAACTGACGCAAGCCACACACGGAGAGGAGGCAGCCTGAATCTTGCATGTCGAACAACGTACATGTCCCGCTCCTAGGCTGAGTCCCATACGGGACTAACTATTTCTAACTTTACACTAAGGGAATTATTCTATATACAAGTTCACTACTAGACACAGAGACAGGAAAGCTTGCAAAGCAAGGAGACATTCCCACACGGTCACTGGCAGTAAGAAGGAACTGAGGGACAGAGGAGGCCGGCAGCACCCCTTATACTGGCACATACGTGCACCACTCCAGAGGGCGCAAGAAACAGTCCCCTACAGATACCGTGAGGGAAAAACTTCCGGCACCACACACACCAACAATGGAATGGACATGAGCAAGCCCTCAAAGAAAAAATATCTTAATTGAATTTATCAGTAAACTATCAGAAGGTCCTATAAGCATAATTTACTTTATTAAAAACAAGAATACACACTGTTACTTTTAATTTAGCTTCAATCAGCAAGATACTGATGTTATACTCAAGGGAACGCTCATTAAAGCAGTTCTTCACACGATCCACATATATTTCAGTCCACAATCCCTTTCTTCAAACGTGGTACTCTCTTGTTTTCCTGTTACTAATTATTCCTGTTGAAGCAGTAAAACCTTTACTTATTTATGTACTCCCAGTACTGTCTGTTTAGAAATTAGTTTTTCCTTTAGCAAATTTCACAACATAACTGCCTCCCCTCCTCTTTTTGCAACAGAGGAAAAATGGATATAATTTGTTTTAAGCTTTCTTATTTTAAATCAGCAGTGCTAGAAAGAAAGCAACTGAAATCTATGAAACTGCAAATCTCTAGCAAACTTACTCCATGGGCATATACTAGCAAGTGGATTCATCAAGAACAATAATGCACCATGAATACAAACAATGTCCTGACCCTGTTCTTAGGATGCCAAGGACACTGAATAAGGGAATTTATAGTAGTTCTTAACAAATATTAAAGCTGTAGTATGCAGTATCAAGAGACGGTCCAGAAAATTCATATACAGTAGCTCAGGGTGCTTTGTATTTCAGCAGGCAGAGTCCCAAGACTTCTCAAATGAAAAAAATACAAGTCAGAAGGATTAAATCTTTATTGGGTAACCCCAATTGATATGGACTTACACCCCCACCCCAATATCAGTAGGCTATTACCATGCTGCATCTATTGCACTAATCAGTTCTTAGTTTTATAAACCAACTATTTTTAGTATTTATTAAACTTTTACTAAAAGCAGCCTCTCAAATGTTTACAAATAGTGTTTTATATATATATATATATAAGGAAGTGACTGTACCAATTGCTTTACAATGAAAAAAAATCTTAAGAACAGGATATTCAAAATTAATCATTTAGAACCAGTGCTCCTAAAGTGAATATGTATTAAACCCTTTGGTGCTGATTTACTTATACCCTGTTTCAATGCTTTCTTGAATGTCTGAGTTTACAGTGATTTGTTGAAATCAGCACCAATACACGAGGGCGCGCACAGGGGGTGTTTTGAGGGCTTTTATGGGGGTGGAGGGGGAGTTGCATTTTACTTTTAAGTGAATCAAACTTTGGGGGTAATTTTGTTGCCTGGGATTGGACTGAAAAATTTTAATGATCCACCATTATCTTGTCTACATGTTATAAGCATAACACTTCATTTATTCAGATTTATTAGCACTGTGCCCATTCTGGGGTCCTTCTGTATTGTTTAGTTTTGCTTTTTGTTATTTATGGATTTGAGCAAGAATTTTTACTTAAGAAAAACAGATAAGAGCATAAGCAGAACTGTTCCCAGCCACAGCATTTTCCAAAGCTTTCCAGGAAGCAAGAGCAGCTTTTTCAAACAGAAAAACTTGACAGAGCCTCATGTCATCCAATGCCAGATGAACTGCAGGCACTTATGTTTAGCGGCAATCCTAATCCTGAAAACCTCACTCCAGATTGTTTTGTTGAAGAGATTTACACAGTGAATCTGGATTTAGCAGATTCATTTTATACCTTACTGGAGTGACAAGTGCTGTTGTTGGAGGCGACATTATGCTGTACTCACATCTTGCCATCTATCCTCATCCTCTTTCAGTTGGTTGTGAATATGCTGTAGTTTTTCATGGCGAGCCTTGCTGTGAGGCTGCATCACAGCTTCATCTTCACACCTCATGTCAAACATACTCACACTCCTAAACAAAGGATGAACAATAAGCAGATCATTAGTTTACACTGATTAAATGTTGTAAACCTAGCTCACGTGAAGGTGCTAGAACAAAATCAAATACATCTCTCTTTGGAAGCGTCCAAAAATCAGAGTATATATCAAAAGGACTTATCGCTTTCCACATGAGTTCCATGTACAACTGCAGGCACATTAGCACCACCCTTCTCAATTATCCCTTGTTTTTAATATTAGATAGCACCTTTTTTTTTCCATTATCACTTGTCCTCCATTAATAGGATTAAAAATTTGAGAATGTCTTAAAAATACTCTATTCAGAGCCACTTTAAAATGCCGAACTTTCTGAAGCTCTCTTCCTGAATCACTTTTGAGAAGATACCTCCAATTTCTCTCTCTAGCAGAGATTGGATTTTATTTTATAACAAAACAAGAGAGGTTTGAGAGGTACAGTATTATACGCAGCATTGCAGGTTAAATGCCAATGGTAAGTAAGCTGTGAGAGTCTGCCCTGGAAAGTGCATGAAGTATGAATGGGCATGTTATAGTTTACTTTTCATGAAGAACCACAATATTATCAGCAATGAGCTATTAATACATCTGTTCTAAGAAAGGAAAGGTACAAACACTGTACAACAGTCATGATCTAGTCCACAACTATTTCTTTATATTTCTGTTCTTATCTTTGGAGAGTTAAAAGGTCATAGTTACATATTACAGTACATCACATATTACAGTATATTAATTTTGTTTAAAGACATTCACATGAAGATACTAAGTATATTATTTTTTGCAGTGCCTGGTACTTGCAAAACACTACCTCATTTGTGCCATTAAAACAATAAGCCATGCAGTTCCATGAGGTAATTCCACAGCATTGTTCAAAAAACCCATCTATAGCTAGAATGAGCCAATCAGCAGCAGAAGCAGAATGAAGATAAAATGGTTAAAATTGCAAGCAACAGTGCACATAGTTATCTATGTATACAATTTAAAAAACAGTCTACACAGTAATGAAGACTGTTGTGTATGTGTAGGTTTAGTTCAAATCTATATCCGAAGAAACAAGATGCAAATTAATCTTTTTCCAAGGAAAAATAAATAAATGTTTTTATAGTCTTCCATTAATGCATGGAGAGGGCACACCCATAATTCCTATCCACACTAATGGAAGTTACCCATAGACACAGAACACACCCTATAACCCTTAGTTATGTACAGCGAGCATAAGTTATTATTAAACTTACTAACGATTTTGAAAAAAGCACAGAGAGCTGAGCAGAAACCCTAGTGATTCCTCATTGAGTGTAATTTAAGGGTTGTGTTACTCCAGAACGGGGCACTGTTAAGTCTAAAAGGCTATACGGTTTGTTTGTTTTGTTTAACTAACTAAAGAAATGCCAAGCACTAAGGGACATTTCAAAAATTTAATTTGGAGCGTGGAGGATTTTTTAAATTTTAACACGGAAATATTGTCACCTCTGATGATTTAATACAATTTAAGAAGTTTGTGAACTCTTACAAATAAGGCCTTAGATAACAGAAATTAGCAATCTCTGGCAAGTGGTCCAAAGGAGTTTCATAAGCCTCCCAAGTCCTGCAGACACAAAGAATAATTCTCATTCAGAGGAGTAAAAAGAGTCCCCCGAATGCCTGATTATTCATTCCAATTGCCCCCTTGCCAACAGTATCTAATTCTGCCAGCTTCTCTGTCACACAGTACTTGGGAATTAAGTCCTGTAACATATGGCAATTGGGCAAATACTTGTACACAGGGAGACATAATGGAGAAGCTAGCTTTCCCTCCCAGCATTAGTCAGGTTCTCAGAGGGAGAAGTATGGAGGAGCTGCATCTTAAGGTACTGTGCTCTGCTCTGACTAATAGCACCACACATAATATATTTAAGGAAAGCTATTTATCCCCCTTGCTGTAGTGGAACAGGCCCTGGATTGGCATAAATAGTCTTCTCTTCCTGAGAAGAATTATCTTGAAAGCAAGGAAAAGAAACCTGGACCATGAACTACTGTTCAAAGATAAAACGTTTTTCTCTCATCAACTGCAAATGGCATTAGGGAAGAAGTTCCCCATAGCATTCTTCTCCTCATTTATAATTTAAAAAATAATCAAACACCCCATTCAAGAGATGGGTGGCATCTCCCATTCAATCGTCTATTCGATGGAGCTAGCTTAACTCCTGGCTGCCATGCAACTGTGTGCTGGAAAGAGAACAGGGGGAAAAGAAGAGGGAGCATTGGATCATGCAAAGTCAAATACATACTGTCATGAGTTCTCCACCTGTAAGGAAGTTCTATAGCTAGTAGCCCAAGTTCTTTTTGGAAGTTTGGGATTCAGTGACAGCAGACTGACCTTTCTATTGAATCTGGTGTTCTCCCACAGACCTGGACATATCACTGCGAAGAGCTTGCCTAGACTACAGATATTTTCTGGTGGGCTGTGTCCTAGCATTGACGTCACTTATTTTCAAGCCTCTTATGTTATTCTCCTAATTTAGAGTTGTTCTTGAGAATGGTACCACATTTTTTTTCATCTGCTTCAAAGAAGCCCAAATACCATCAACACAAATAAAGGGCTGAAATAGCTAATTCAGGATCATCATAAATCTCTGGTAAGACAAACCCCAATGACTTCATAGTATACCATTTAAATGAGAATATGGTGAATAACAACATTTTATAAGAAAGAAAATGATTATCTGTTAGAAATGTGTAGACAGGATACTCATTATGTGGTTGCATTATAGTTTTATAGACATGTCAAGACTCACTTTTTTTTTTTTTTTAAATAAAGTGTGCTGCCCGCCAGAGAGTAAAATTGAAGTAAACAAGCACATCTCAGCTCACATGGGCCTGTCAGGTTCATGGTGAAGTATAAACCTAAAATCAACACTAAACTGTCATGCTACCAAGAAGTGTCAGCCTTCTTTTCAGGGGAGATGGGGCTGGTCAGCAGCATTGGTGCAAACCTGGCAGAGGGGAAAGGCAGGGACGAGAAATGTCTTAGGCCTGGTCTATACTAGAAATTTACAATGGAATAGCTACCTCCTTCAGGGGTGTGAAAAATCCACACCCTTGAAAGGGCATAGCTATCCTGACCTAACCACTGGCATAGACAGTGCTAGTTTGATAGAAGAATTCTTTCTTCAATTTAGCTACCGCCTCTTGGGGAGGTGGATTACCTATGCCAATGGGACAGCCTCTCCTGTCAGTGTAAGTTGTGTCTACGCTGAAGCATTACAGTGTTGCAGCTGCGTTGCTGTAGCATTTTAAGTGTAGACATACCCTTACCAACTTCCACCCTATAGCCAAAATCTGACAGCTCTAATGCTTGGGCACTTAAAATGAAATGGCTCTTCACCTTCCCCTAAAACACGATGCCCTGCCATTACTGCTCTTCACCACTTAATACAGGACC
>NW_027054733.1:0-10000 GCF_011386835.1 Chrysemys picta bellii | reverse complement strand
AACAATTCACATTGGGGCTTCAGGCCCTCAACAGTCCTCTAATCTCCTTAACTTAGACACAATACAAGATCCTGTCTCTTACTTTCTAAACCTTAAAACAAAGAAATGTATATTTCATTAGAGTGCCTAATTTGTAATACATATAGGAAACCATAGTAGACATTATAACTTATCCTAAAACAAAAGGGTGACCATAATCAGTCACAAGAATTGTTCTGGTCTGTCATTCCTTTCTACTATTCAAAAAGGGTGGCTGACAGGATAAAATCAAATCATACATTTATTTTTGTAGTACATTTATAAAATCCTGCTCCTACATACACGCATACGTTATTAGGTCTACGTAAGGTGGCTTCCATTGACCTAAGTTTGTAGTGTGGACCAGGCCTTAGTAACTACCATATTATCCCTTGCTCCTTCCTTAATTAGGTGGAGTGGAACAAAGGGAGTGAATGTGCAAGTACTTATCAGTAGCCATCAGTTTTTTGTTAAATATTCTCTCCCTTGTAGTGAAAGTCTTCTTTCTAGGTCTTGCCTCCTCTCAGAGAACATGGTATTGAAGTATACCTCTTCCTCATCCTTCTAACTTTGCAACTCTTTCTAGGCACCACTTCCAGTGTCATATGTAAATCGAATGCAGGAAGTTTATAACTTCAATGCTGTAAACAATTCTGAAATAAGATTCAGGTTAGTAATAGTATGGAAATTGCTTCATGAAAAGTGTTTCATAAGGGAAAATACTACCTTATACACAATCTGAGAAGTTCCATTCTACTAAAATGTAAAAGGCCACACACAAAATAGTAATGACTTCTGGTAAATGTAATTTTTACACGTACAATATTCCTACATACTAATTAATGATGAAATGGGAAAATGTAAGCCTGTCTGAGAATCAGATACACCTTGATAATACCGAGGTCATCTAGTCTATTCCCCTTCCAATGTGACTGTTCCCTGCAGTACAGTCCTAATGCTTTATTCACTTTAATTATAAATGTGGCTTCCCCCACAAGGGTCACACTCTCCTTTTAAAGTAAATTAAATAAAAATTGAAATTTAGGAAAAGTATCAGAGAAAAAACGTCCTTTCATCCCATTAATTCTAGTTTATAACTCTCACCCTTAATTCCTCTGTATCTTGTATTTATACATCCTTTAAATATGTCTGTACCCCCTAATAATGTTGTTGGAACTCAGACACATATTTATTATTGAGAGGGTATTATAATTTAATTTTTTAAAATTGGTGAAATTGCCTATTTTGTCATTGTAACAAGCTTGCCACAAAGTGTTTTAATGGTTAAGTTTCTCATGTGTTGTCTCAGTGTACTGTAATATTTTGCTACTTACCATTGACAAAACCTATATTGTTTAAGTTTAGACTGTAGTTCCCAAATCATATAATTATATTGAGTTTTGTTACTTTTCCTTTATTTTTATGTTTATAAAGAAAGATGAGCTTATTCAAATAGCCACTTATTCATATGTAGTGATGACCCCCAAATACATTGTGCATCCTGCATAATGGGGCCCCGATCAGTGCCTCTGGGTATTACCATAATATAAATAAATACATCATTATATGAGAAATAATTGCACAAGCCAGTGTGGGAAAACCCAGAAACCCAGTTCAACTTCATTATGAACTTCAAGTACTTAGTATCTGAATGTCATGTTGCATGTATGGTAGCATGACCCCTTCATTCTTAGGGTGCAGTTAGGGAACACTATATTGGATATTAGTAGAGGGAGATCATGAATTTGAAAACTGCTACAAACAAAAATGGGCAGCCAACTTGGAGGTGACATTCATGTTTAACTACATTTTTCAGATGGTTACGCCTCTGCATCCAAGCCAAGTGGGAAGAAGCCATTCCTTGGGCTCTAAAAATGGCTACAGAACAAGGCCGCTGAAGTTTACTTGTCCCTTGTTTAGGTAAGAATCACCTGCAGAATTACAAATGCACTTTTTTATTGTGGACACTCCTTTGAATTAGTTCCTGTTTGAACTAGAGCAGATCTCTTAGGAAAAAAAATCTAATCTGCATCCTTCTAAAGTGACTTACTACAGAGCTTCCATAGCATTCTGAACTTGAATATCTCTATGGCTGTTATGTAAAAAAAAAAAATTTGATACAATATAGGAACTTCAACTTATCCCTCAAATATAAAGAATAATCTTCAATAATCTTCAATGTAAGAATAAAACTTCCAGGTAAAAATCCATATTTAAACTAGTTTCTTATTCATACTTATATTGTAGGGACCTCTACAACTTTGAGAAGTCTTGTGATCAAGCTGTCAGCTCGTTCATGCAGCACAGAGTGCGCATGCACCCAGTGGCTGCAATGCTGGTGGCCAAAGATTTGAAAGTGGATCAAGGACAGACTGCTTAGTTTCTTTAAAAAGCTATGGCAAACTACTAAAACAGCACTGTAATTCTGCAAATCGTGTTAACATGCATGCTTGATTATTTACCTGAGTTTGTGTTCTGCTACTGTGGCAATAATTTGGCTTAAATAGATCTTCAAGAATGGTACCTTCTTTGAGTTTTGTCAAATCTGCAGTGAAAGTGTTCTTAAAATGAACAACGTGCTGGGTCATCACCCAAGACTGCTAGAGCATGAAATATATGGCAGAATGCAGGTAAAACAGAGCAGGAGACACGTACAATTCTCACGCAAGGCGTTCAGTCACAAATTTAATTAACGTATTATTTTTTTAGCGCATGTGATCAGCAAGGAAACATGTCCTCTGGAATGGTGACCGAAGTATGAAGGGGCAAACATACATTTAGCATATCTGGCATGTAAATACCTTGCAATGCCGGCTACAAAAGTGCTGCACGAACATCTGTTCTCACTTTCAGGTGACATTGTAAATAAGAAGCGGGCACCATTATCTCCCATAAATGTAAACAAACTTGTTTGTCTTAGCAATTGTCTGAACAAGAAGTAGGACTGATTGGACTTGTAGGCTTTTGGGTTTTATATAGTTTTGTTTTTGAGTGTGGGTATGTAACAAAAAAAATCTACATTTTTAAGTTGCGCTTTCACGATAAAGAGATTGCACTACAGTACTTGTATGAGGTGAATTGAAAAATACTATTGCTGTTCATCATTTTACCAGTGCAAATAGTTGTAATAAACAATAATATAAAATGAGCACCATACACTTTGTATTCTGTGTTGTAATTGAAATCAGTATATTCTATTGTTTAACAGTGTCATTAAAACTGATTAATCACAATTTTTTTGAGTTAATCGCATGAGTTAACTGTCCTACTTAGTACAACTTTGAAACTTTACTATGCAGAAGAAAAACGCTACTTTCCATTAATTTTTTTAGTAGTTTGTTTAACACAGTACTGTACTGTATTTGATTTATTTATTTATTTATTTATTTATGGTGTTTGCTGCTGCCTGATTGTGTACTTCCGGTTCCAAATGAAGTGTGTGGTTGACTGGTCAGTTCATAACTCTGGTGCTCATAACTCTGAGGTTCTACTGTACTTAAAGGAAAAGATGGCTTTTCTGAGATGCATTTGCTTTGTCAGTTGTGTGGGTTTGTTTACAAATTATGGATGGAATCAAGTCAACTTTTTTTGGCACAAGATTTCACACTTTAACACACAAGAAGTCCCAAGTCTTTAAATATTTGAAAAAAAAATTAAATCTTTGTGTAAAACAGCAAACTTGTCTATGTTCTCATTGTAACTAGGCTTGTATAATTAACAGTTATAGACAGTACATATAACAGTGTCACAATAAATAGTGTTTTCTTGCTGACTTCAAATATTCTGATTTCTAAAGTAATCACTGAAAGAAAAGTTGAATGCACTTGGAGCTTGAAACCATGGTGTGTACATTTTTGTGTTCATACTTGGGTGACCTATACTGCTTTAGTATCTAAACAATTTGTTTCTCCTTCCCTCCGTGATTTGTGATGATTTTATTAGTATGTGAGTCAACATGTGACACATGAATCAACTTGTGACAGGAGATACAAGACACACGGTGCAGCAATTACATATGGTAATGGATGGAGCTGACTAGCTTTCTTGTTCAAAAACTGAATTTTGACAATCTGAAAATTCAGCACTAAACTCTCTGGTTTTTCAACTCTAGCAATGACCATTTATACTGATACATGATTCTAAAATGGAAGTTAGAGCACAGAATACCAAATTCCCGTTTTCTGAGTTGAATGCTGAACAAATTACCAAACACCCTGCTTTTCCTCCCTTTCTCCCCCCCAAAAAAGATAATGTACTTTGTAAACTTCTCATGAATCCTGCCATCTGTAGGTTGTTTTCTTCAAAGTGGATTTGCAAAGAATGGCACACCAATAGGCCATGAAAGATATGTTCTGCTTGTTTACAGTTTATGAAAATGGCCAAATAGTATGGATTGAAATCAGCTGAAATGCAGCTGCTGACAGGACCAGTAGAAATTAACACCTGTATGAGGAGCAGAAAAGACAAGTAACTCTTTTGTAGGAGGAGAAAACTGAATACCTAATAGAGTGTTTGGAAAGGAGTGAGAATGGCTACCGCTCTGCAAATAATTCTAGATTAAATACAGTTGAGAACAACTTAAAACTGACAGCTGAAAAGATCTTTCTCCGGTACATGCATCCAAAGTTTCAAACAGGGTTTTGATAGGTTCAGCGGAATACACTATCTTGTCCTAAAATGTTTGGATTTGGGTTGCTATTGTGCAATTGTCTAGCTATTAAATAATTTCAAAGAAAACTACTACAGCCAGAGGCATCATTTCCTAAATGTTCACACTTGCCCTGCTCTACTCTGAAGTTTGATTGGGAGCTAGAATCTGTTAGAGGCCAAGAGTGAATGAACAGCTTTTGGTATATCACAGTCTGGGCCAGAGAGAATGTGAGCACTGATGATGACCATGCCTTTTATCAGCTGCTTTGGAAAATCTTTTCTGCATGGAGACTCCAGCAAGTTAAAAATGGTATCAAAATAAAAGGGAATTCCTGTAACAAGACCATACTAATTTAATATGATCTGTAATAGCCTCCTGGTGGCTTGAAAATATCTGCCTTTCTACAGACTAGCACTGATTCAATAGAGTAAATGTGTTGGTATATCTTACACAAGTTAGGTGAGGTAATATTTTATTGGATCAACTTCTGTTGGTGAAAGAGACAATCGTTTGCGCTTCACAGAGTTCTTCCGGTCTGGAAAAGTAATCAGTGTCATGGCTAAATACAGGGTGAAACAGATTGTTGAGAATAAATGGTAAACATGCTACCCACTTCTTCTTAAATGGTCCATTGCACGTCTTTCTCTTTAAAGATGAAGCGATCCACAATTCCTGTGGTGAAATGGACAAACTAGTATGTTTTACTTCGTGCTCTTCAAGCTGGCATTTTTCTACACCATATTTTAATCCCTTCCTGCTTACTAGGTCTACAAAGAAAGCTCAGTACAGCAGTGCTCTCAGTGGTATATGGATACTCCTAGTATGTCCTGCTGTTCCCAGTCACTGCTGTTGTAGGGGAGCCCTCCAGCGATCGATATGGACATGATCAAGGGAGAAAGTCTCTCTCCCATCTGATGGATGGTGAAATCTTCATTCCCCAACATAATTTGTGCTGACTTGGAGTGTACGCGTGTGTACAGGGGAGCTGGGAACAAGTACCAGCCATGCATGGGCAATGATCATCAAATCCTAAGGTTTTGCTCTTTATTCAGGCAAAATCCTGTTGATGTTTGGACCCTGTGTAAGAAGGGTCACTTATACAATTCCAGAGCCAAGGGCTGCCCTGGCTGGGATTCAACCCCCAAGTGCTCAGTGCTGTTTAGCTTTAAAACTTGAAGATTTGGGCTGCAAGCAAATTTGGTGTCTAAAGAGGTAGCAGAGAAGCTGGCTTCACCATTTTTACATTAAAATGTAACGTACTCTTATGGGATGTGCCAGTGTTAGTTTGGGGAGTTTGCTGTGAGTCCCCAGTAAATATTACTTTTTAAAGAGTGGTTGTAAGTGCTTGTACAAGGTGCCCGACAGCCAACACTGAGAACCAAAGTTCTTTTGTAGGATGCAATGTTCCATATTCTCAAAACTGCGCTAGCATGAAGCCCAGCAATGCCAGCTTCCTCTTGCTGTCCTGCCAATCGGCCTTATCCTACTCGGGAGAGACTGCATCTTTAGAGGTGAGTTCATAGTTCAGTGTTCATTCAGTCCTACCAAGAGGGCCGTTTTGTGTCAGTCCATAGTGGTGTGTGTTATGATGTGGGTATCACTCCACTTTGTCCTGCGTGGGTTTTTCCATAAGAGGGTGGAATCTGTTGCCATTTAGCAAGAATTTGTTTAAAACACTGAAAGTTTTTAAAGTGCACAACCAAAGCCCCATAAAAACATCCTCCAGAATCCTTTTGAAATATCTGTTTGGAAATTCTTGTTCTTCTTCGAGTGCTTGCTCATATTGATTCCAATTAGGTGTGTGCACGCCGCGTGCACGATCGTCACAAGATTTTTACCCTAGCAACACTCGGTGGGTCGGCTGAGGGGCCCCCTGGAGTGGCGCCCTTATGGCGCCGGATATATGCCCCTGCCGACCCAGCGGCCCCTCAGTTCCTTGTTACCGCCCGTGACGGTCGTTGGAACTGTGGAGAGTGGCATTGCTGACCTCCACATCCCTAGCTTTACTCGTTGTACTGTAGATAGCTCTTTAGTGTAGTTTTAACAGTTATAGTGTAGTTGTTAGTAAGTTTTTGTACATAGTGTATATACGTGGAGGAAACGGGGTTTATCCCCTTCCCTCCACCACGGTACCAGGGCTCATGGCCAGGGTCTCTGGGTTTCAAGCCTTGCTCGGCCTGTTTCAAGCCGATGCCCACAGGAGACCCCCACGACTCCTGCTATGGGGGAAGCTCATCAACCCGATAAGTGCCGCATTTGCAAGGCTTTCAAGCCTCGGACAAAAACAGCTCCTAATGGAAGCGGCACTTAGCCCTGTGCCCTCGGCACTGCGTGCTGACCAGGCACCGTCGGTCCGAAGCGCGCCTCTGGCACCGGAACGACCCAGCACCAGCAAAGTCTCTTGGCACCGGACATCTCTGGCACCGGTACAGACGCAGCACCGTTCACTATCTTCACGGCCCAAGAAGGAGCGCAAACCACCTGCTGCTCCTCTGCAGTTGCAAGCATCGCCTGGGGCCCCAGTGGAGCAGCACGCTGTGCCAGACTGCTCTGTGAAGGTGCCAACTCCGGCACTGTAGATTCTGGCGCCACAAGTGCCGTTGAGTCAGGTGCATATAAGCTCCCTGGTGCACACCGTGGTTGAGCTGGGCCTGCCATCCACTCCGGAAACCTTCTCCACCGCTCGCGACCTGATCGCACTAACTGAGCCTGGACCGTCTCACCCTCCAGCACCGCTGGTGCGGACTGTTTCATCCAGAGGGAAGCCCGCCTTCATGCGGCCTCCATCGCAGAGCGAGACAGCTCGGCACCACTCTCAATCCCGGTCCAGGGCCCTGTCTCGGTCCTGCAGATGGTCCCGGTCTTGGCACCGCTCGCAGTCCCAGCACCAATCCCCATCTCAGCGCCAGTCGTACTCGCAGCACCGCTCCACCTCCCTAAGGTCTCCCTCCCAGTATGATCGGTACCTATCCAGCTCCCAGCACCGATCATCTCGCAGCTGATCCCGGCACCGCCCGCACTGTTGGTCCTCATCGAGATCTAGATCGGCCTCCTGGAAGCATTATGACCGTCGGTCCCGGACCCAATCACGGTACTACTCGGGACCCTGGCACCGGTCCCCAGCTCTCAGTCGCAGACCGACAGACCGTGACGGTTCAACACAGCAAGCACATTCGGCAGCGCCTTGGCCGTCCAAATTCGACGTCGTTCCAAGCGGCAAGTGGCTACCATGTCCAAGGCCAAGACGCGGATGGCACTAGCCAGGGGCCAGATGAAGAACAGGATCCTGACCAGGGACCCCCACAATGGTCCTTCTGGACTTCTTGGGCATACCACCAAGCCCAAGGTGTCCCCTCAGGGGCTTCTTGCTTGGCTCATTCGGAGCATAGGGTGCCTGAAGCCACTGTGAGTCGTCCTCCCCCAGTAGCCTCGGAGGCGACTGCCCTGCCACCTGAACAGGCTCATGCCCCTAGTGGGGTGGACCTAGGGCAACTGGACCCTTCTCAACCAGACCTTCCCCAGGACCCACTAGTCCAGGGATTGTCCTCCTCATCCTTGCCTGATGAGGCCGTGGCAGGCACGTTCTCCTCTGGCCCACCGCCTATAGATCTTCGTGCACACCAGGACCTGCTGCGTAGGGTTGCACAGAACATGAACCTACAGGTGGAGGAGGTGGTGGAAGTTGAGGATCCTGTGGCGGACATTTTATCCGCCGATGCCCCCACACGTGTAGCCTTACCGTTCATTCGGACCATTCAGGCTAATGCCAATACGATCTGGCAGTCCCCGGTGTCTATGCCTCCCACTGCCAGAGGGGTGGGGAGGAAATACATGGTGCCCTCTAAGAATTATGAATATTTGTATGTCCACCCCCAACCTCGCTCCCTTGTTGTACAGTCTGTAAACGAGAGGGAGAGACATGGCCAACAAGCGCGAGACATGGCCAACAAGACATGGGCAATAAGTCCAAGGACGCTAGGCGCCTGGATTTGTTCGGGCGCAAGATTTATTCTACAGGTGGTCTGCAGCTCAGGGTAGCTAACCAGCAGGCCCTTCTGAGCCGTTACAACTATAACACTTGGAACTCAATGGGGAAGTTCAAGGAGTTAGTTCCCCAGGAGTCCAGGGAGGAGTTTGGGGCCTTGCTAGAAGAGGGCAAGAAAGTGGCGAGGACATCCCTGCAGGCATCCTTAGACGCAGCGGACTCGGCAGCTAGGACTCTAGCCTCAGGCGTGGCTATGTGCCATATTTCATGGCTGCAAGTGTCCGGTCTTCCACCGGAGATGCAGCAAACTATACAAGACCTGCCCTTTGATGGCCACGGTCTATTTTCAGACAAAACTGATCCCAGACTGCAGAGTCTGAAGGATAACTGGGCCATCATGCGTTCATTGGGCATCCATACCCCAGTGACACAATGTAGGCCCTTCCGGCCCCAACCACAGTGCACCTACCCTAACCCTCGACCGCGGCAAGACTTCACTAGAAGGCATCGTCGTGGTAATAGGAGACGACAATCTAGTCCTCAATCAGGCCAGAATCAGGGCCCCTCAAAACCATCAGCAGGGCCCAAGCAAAACTTTTGAAAGTGCACCTGAGGACGGAGCACCAGTCTCCTTGCAGGATCCTTTCCCGCCTTTCTCCAGCCACCTCTCCTATTTCCTCCCTGCGTGGTCCCGCATAACATCAGATCGCTGGATCCTACGCACGGTGGAAACTGGATACCATCTTCAGTTTGTTTCCCCCCCCCCTTCCCACCCTCACTCCCCGTCCCTTTTCAGGGACCCTTCTCACGAGCAACTCCTTTTACAGGAGGTACAAGCGCTCCTGTCTATTAGAGCGGTGGAAGAGGTACCAAAGGACCTGAGGGGCAGGGGTTTTTACTCCCGTTATTTCCTAATCCCCAAGGCAAAGGGGGGACTTCAGCCCATCCTGGACCTACGCGGACTCAACAAATTCATGGTAAAGTTTCCCTGGGGACCATTATCCCTTTCCTGGAGACTGGTATGCCGCCCTCAACATGAAGGACGCGTACTTCCACATAGCAATTTACATGCCGCACAGGCGGTTCCTTCGCTTTGTGGTCAACAAGCAGCAGTTCTAATTTACCGTCCTTCCCTTCAGCCTGTTCACAGCGCCAAGGGTCTTCACAAAATGTATGGCTGTTGTAGCGGCCTTGCTCCGCAGACATCGGATCCAAATGTTTCCGTACCTCGACGACTGGCTCCTTCGGGGTCATTCCGAGCTACAGGTGCGGTCTCATGTTCAGTTCGTCATGAGCTTGTTCAGGCAACTGGGCCTGCTCCTCAATGCCGAAAAGTCCTTTGGAGC
>NW_027054732.1:0-10020 GCF_011386835.1 Chrysemys picta bellii | reverse complement strand
TGACAAGGATCAGGACCAGGCCAGTGGGAATTGCGCAAGTAGCTATGGAGGCTGGTGGTACGACAAGTGTCAGAACGTCCTGCTCAATGGGAAAG
This sequence comes from Chrysemys picta bellii, assembly GCF_011386835.1. NCBI lineage: Eukaryota > Metazoa > Chordata > Testudines > Emydidae > Chrysemys > Chrysemys picta. Next base: position 9,925 of record NW_027054732.1, on the reverse strand, counting down.
GCTACATCTACTGGGCAGGGTTCTGTAAGAGTGGGGAGTGCAAGTCTTCCCTCATCCTGGTTAAGCCAACAGACGTGTGCTGTGTCCGGCAGGAGGAGCCCATCCTCCTTGGGAGCCGGCGCCGCTAAGAAGGGGAGACAATATTAAATCAGACACGGCGCGCCATCCCCCACCTAATCAGTGCAGTCCCTGCAATGCCTCCACTCTGCTCACCCCCTTCCCTGTTGGCTTCTGCACGGTAAATTCGCTGGAATAAATGCTGAGAGCTGACCCAGCTGGTGTGTTCGAAGGACACGAAGAGTGTGATTGGTGTGTATAACTGGAGCCCCACTTCCACTCTGCCTCGCTGGAAGCCATGTCACTCACTACAACTTTAGACCCACATTAACCTCTGCTTCTCCCAGCCCTGCCACTGCCCCTTGGCATTAGTGATCAATGAATCATGACACTGGATTTCTAGCAACTGTAATTGAGCATTTAAATGGGAAGATGACTCAAACCCAGGACTTTACATCTTAATCCTTCATGTATTAGCAGTGGTGAGTTTGGGTTCAAAAACCTGGCCTCTGTGTTTTTAATAAATATGGTTATTACATGAGAAAACATTGCAACAGTAATTAGTTGCTGATGAACCATTGAGATTAGATAGACATGCAACGAAACCGCACAATAAAGATATTGGTGTCCCTCTTCAACCCAAGGGGCTAGTCAAAGTTTGGGGCCCTGGGGATGTTCCAGTGGGGATCAGAAATTGGCAATGGAGTCTGGGGGCTAGTTTCTGGGCACACGCCATCATGGCTTGTTCTACATGAGGCCCCCTTACCTGTTGCTTCCAGCTGTCTTAAATGAAGAGTGCATCCTCACAGCTGTGTCAATGAGATTTTAACTCCACCCATCACAAGGTATAATCCAGCTCCTAGCAGTGTATTTATCTGTCAGGCTGAGGTCCTCTGAGCATCTCTGAGCATTTCCTGCCTGTTTGGCTTCAGTCACTTCAATCAAAGTTCATTGTGACCAGATGCTGAACACCATTAATGCTAACAGCCAGGGGCAGGAGCACCCCCCGAACAGGGAACGAACAGGCTAAAGAATAACGCCATGGATTCAAGTCAGCTGGGCCTGATGAAGTTCACCCTCGGGCAGGGCTCCCAAATCGTGGGCTATAGCCCAAAGATGGGCCATGACGTAGCCCTGGCTGGTCCACTGGCAGGGGTGAAGATGGGGGGGAATGTGAAGGGGTGTTGCCCTCCCCCAAACTGCATCTTTCCATTCCCCTCCTGACTATGGCCCTTCAGTGCATCCCCAGGACACAAGGCCCTGTCTAATTGGCCTTCCTGACAGAGCCTGCATGGAGAGCGTGCGTAGGAGGGAGTTTGGGGGGGCAGGTTTGGAAAGAGGGATATTTTCAGGGGGAGGGAAGCTGGGAGCCGCTGAGGTGCAGCTGGAAGGTTTCCTCCTCCCTCCTCAGCATCTGGGGTGCAGACAGGGGGGAAGGGGTTGCTATTTTCCAGTTGGGAGTATCAGGGACCCCTGCCCCCCCCGTGCACTGAGCTGTCCCCTCCATCTCGGTTGCTGGTGGTGAGGTGGGGGTGTGCTGTTTTGCAGTGGGGGAGCGGGGGATCCCCCTGCCCAGGGCACTGACCTCTCCCCTTCCCGCCTCCCATCTCCGCTGTCCGTGGTGGGAGCCACCCCCACCCCCTACTCTGCCCATTGCAGGCTGCGCTTGGTGCCCTCCCCAGCCAGCCATCCCTCGCCAGGCTGGAGCATGACGCTGCAAGCGGGGACATCCTCAGCCTGTCCCGGGCAACCAGCTCGCTCAGCCGTTTTGCTGACTGGCGGCTCCTTGCCAAACCCAGGGTTCCCCTGCACTATTCCCCCCAACTTGGGGTCCCACCCACACCCCAACTCCCCCCTGAACATGGCTACCCCCCCCTTCCAAAACAACCTGAACTCTTCATACGCCACAGCCCACCCCCGCCCCTCCCCATGAGCCACCTGGCAGCAGTGCCCTCCATCGGACCAAACTGCTCTCCGTGTCGCCCTCCCACCCCCACCCCCCAGGGCCAGGCTGGTGCTCTCTGAGGCTGGACCCCATCTGTGACTGGGGTTTCAGCACTCCTGCTTCACAGATGTATACAGAGCACTGTATAACCAGAGTTGTCATAACTATAAAGGGAAGGGTAACAGCTCTCCTGTGTACAGTACTATAAAATCCCTCCTGGCCAGAGACTCCAAAATCCTTTTACCTGTAAAGGGTTAAGAAGCTCGGATAACCTGGCTGACACCTGACCCAAAGGACCAATAAGGGGACAAGATACTTTCAAATCTTGGTGGGGGGAAGGCTTTTGTTTGTGCTCTTTGTTTGGGAAGTCATTCGCTCTTGGGACTGAGAGGGACCAGACATCAATCCACGTTCTCCACATCTTTCTGAACAAGTCTCTCAGATTTCAAACTTGTAAGTAAACAGCCAGGCAAGGCGTGTTAGTTTTTACTTTGTTTTCTCAACATGTAAATGTACCTTTACTAGAGTGTTTACCTCTGTTTGCTGTACTTTGAATCCGATTTCTAACGCAGCGTTTTGCTCTGGCCTATTGCTCTTTAAGTTTGATTACCCTGTAAAGTTATTTTCCATCCTGATTTTACAGAGATGTTTTTTACCTTTTTTCTTTAATTAAAAGCCTTCTTTTTAAGAACCTGATTGATTTCTCCTTGTTTTTAGATCCAATGGGGTTGGATCTGTATTCACCAGGGAATTGGTGAAAGGTTTCTCAAGGCTTCCCAGGGAAGGGAATCCACTTGGGAATGGTGGCAGTGGACCAGATCTAAGCTGGTAGTTAAGCTTAGCAGTTTTCATGCAGGCCCCCACATTTGTACCCTAAAGTTCAGAGTGGGGAAGCAGCCTTGACAAGAGTCTAGTGACTCTCTCACCCTGGGCTCTCCCCAGTATAGACTCTTGTTCACACTAGTCGAATGATGTTCAAATGCTGAGAAGGAGCAGGGAAGAGGCACAGAAATGACTTGTGGCCTGGCCAGCAAACCTTAGAGCAGGCAACCCGAGGGGCTGCAGCTAGTCAGCTTGACTAAGCAGTTCCGAGGTCTGTCATTAAGGTCTATAGTCACCCAGCAGGAGGAGGTAGCTGCATTTCAGGTTTTTGCTCAGGCAGACAAAGGTGTAAGGAGAGCTGGCAAAGCTGATGTTAGAAACATTGACATTGGAAATCCATGTAAGTGTAGAAGAGTGACGGAACCAATCATGCGGGGACGTGGGAATTCACTCTCACCTGGCCTCTGGGGATGGAGGCAGCACGTGGCTGGCACTTCTGGCTCCTGCCGTACGAGGGGCAGGTGCTGCTACCAACCGCTCCCCCTAACCCCGCCCTGCTGCGCTCTGGGGATGCTGCCCTGCTGTGGAGCTCTCAGGTGTCTTGAACTGGAATTTGTTTGGAGAGAAACTGCTAAGGAGGCTTATCAGCCCCGAGCAGAGAGTACCTGGGAGCCTGCCTGGGTCGGGCGGGTCTGGTACAGCCTCCCCCCAGATAAGGCTCTTCCCTGGACCTGCCACCCATTGGAATCTGGAACGATTCCCTCCGAGGTAACACCCGGGGCAGCCAGGGAAGGGCAGGGCACGGCCTGCTCCCCTGGAGCGTTAGGGCTTTCAGGAGTCAGAGGTGTCACCGGAGCAGGTTGTACGTTAAAGCAGCGAAGGCAGTTGGGGGGCAGAGGAATTGGGTGCTTTGCCATTGCACTTGATCAGCTCAATTTGAAAATTCTTTCAAAGGAAATCCAGCTGTATACATCTGACTGGGGTACATGTACACACATACACATGCACACTCACATGTGCACACACTCATGTGCACGTACACGTACACACATACATACACGCATGTACACATACACATATATACAGACGTACACATACATGCACACACGCTCTCCCTGGAGCGCCCCAGGATGGGACTGACGGGGTGGCTGGCTATTATGGAGGCAGAAGGGGGTTGGGAGAAAATAATCAAGAACTTTTGCTGAAAATGCAAACCTAAGCTGGAAATCTGTGCAGGGCTGGGCTCAGCGAAAATGATCTTTTGAGCTGCTCTTATTAACCGTGGTCCTGTACTTCCTGGTTTGCGTCGGACCCAGGCAGGAGACTGGGCTGCTCTCAGCTGTAGAAGCCGTTGGAATGAGCCAGGTTGGAATGAGCCAGGACCTCAGAGCCTTCTGCCACCAATCGCCCCAGCAGTCACTGATCCACACCAAACCACGTCCTTCCAGTTAGGCAGTTTCATATGCACACGTCAAACCCTTGGTTTGCCACTCAGACACCACGGTGATGGGCACAGTAAGGACCGAGAGACGCTAAACAGGCAGACAGATAAGGAAATAGTGGCCCTGCCTACAGGTGTGTGTGTGGTGCAAACGGATGAACACCAGTTGCTGGCTGAAGACACAACCTTAATTCCCGCATCTCCTGTCTGTCAGCTATCGTTCGCTTGGCAGACTGAGCTCCGATTTCTAACGCAGCGTTTTGCTCTGGCCTATTGTGGTTCTCATGTCCGGGGGCGCCTTGGCCCCTGGTATCAGGAGCGGTGCAAAGGAGGCTGCTTTTCAAAGGTCCTTAAGTAGGGTTGTCAACTTTCTACTTGCACAAAACCAAACGCCCTTGACCCAACCCCTTTCATGCCCTTCCCCAAAGCCCCACCCCGACTCACTCCAGCTCAGCCCACCTCCCTCAGTCACTCGCTCTCACACCCTCACTCACTTTCACTGGGCTGGGGCTGGGGGTTGGAGTGCAGGGAGGGGTGAGGGCTCCGGTGGGGATGCGGGCTCTGGGATTGGGCTGGAGATTAGGGGTTTGGGGTGCCAGAGGGGGATCCGGGCTGGGGCAGAGGGTTGGGGTGCGGACTCTGGGGGGAGTTTGGGTGCGGGAGTGGGCTCAGGGCTGGGGTAGGGGATTGGGGTGCGGGTGGGGGTGTGGGGTCTGGGAGGGATTAGGGTACAGGAGGGGGTTCCGACCTGGGGCAGGGGGTTGGGGTGCCGGGTGTGAGGTCTGGGAGGGAATTTGGGTGTGGGAGGGGGTTCCGACCTGGGGCAGGGTTTCTGGGTGCGAGCTCCGGCCAGGCGGCGCTTACATCAGCCGGCTCCTGGTCAATGGCACACCGGTGCTAATGCAGGCTCCTGACCCCTGGTCTCCCTCCGCTGGCAGGCTCTGAGCAAGGCCTGCCCAGAGAACATGGATGACGAGCTCTCGATCCTGCTGACAGCACCCCCCAGCACAGACAAACTCCAGCACATCCTGGAGGTGAGCAGAATGGGGAGGGGCCGCAGGGGTTTTACCTTAGCCCTGGGGACTCCTAGAAAGAAGAGACTGGAAAATCCATGTTTCTATTGGATCCTTCAGAGTATGCATTTGTGATATAAACTCACTGGGTGACCTTGGGGTAACTCACTTCCCCCTTACGGCATCAGTCTTCTCCACTATCAAATCTACACTGGGCAAGAAGGACAGAAGCCCCAACAATCACCTTCACCTCTGGGTGTCTGGTCCTGGGAGCCGAAACCAACTGGACTATCTGCCCCATCTCCTAAACTGCCCTGTCTTTCCCTCCTAGGGCCTTGTCCTTAGTGCTCAGCCTGGCCCCTTCCCAGCTTGTCCCTGACCTTTGAAGGAGTCTCCAAGCCCCTCCCATGCCTGCTTCCCTTGGGGTCTCTCTCCTGGCTGAGCACAGCCTGCCCTTCTATCTCTCAGCAGGCCTGGGTTCTAGTCACAGGCTGCGTCTTGTCACGTGACCCCCACACTTATTCCCTTCACCCTAGGGAGCTGCATCACCTGGACCAGGTGCAGTTGAGCTCCAACCCCTTTCCTGGCCATCTCACCCTGGGACAGGTTGAAACTGGTAACCTGTGGTAACAGTAACTGGTTGCTCGCAAAGGTGCTGAAGACACAATGGAAGAGGAAATCCTTTGGCCTGGATTGAAATTATTCCGACTGAAAGAGAATGAGAGAAAATAGGTCCAGAGTTCTCTTCCTAGCAGCAGAAAATGTAGCGATTGATAGAGGTTCAGGTCAGAAAGGACCATTATGTGCATCTAGTCGCCCCTCCTGTATAACTCAGGGCCTAGAATGTCACCAAGTGGTTCCTTCAGCCAACCATAGCATGGGACTGAGCCAGAGCACGTCTTTTGGAACGACATCCACATGCAGGAGAGCCAGCTGGCTACCAGAAAATCTCTCTTCTGCAGTGACGTGGGGTTAAGGGACACGGGGGAAAAGACATGGAGGCTGTGACTAAACTGAGAGCAGCAAGGCCAGGAAAACCAGGGTTAGGTCCCAGGCCTGGCTATCAGATCTGCTGTTTTCTATTCCTGGCTTTGGGACCATGAGCGAGTCTCTGCACCGCTGGGTGCCTCGGTTTCCCCAGCTATCAAATGGAGCTAATCAAGGTTTTGTTTGTTCTCCCCATTTTACAGGGTGGGAAACCGAGACACACTTGGGACCTGTCTACACTACAGGTCTGTCGTGCGTTTGTAATCTGCTGACCCCCACAGAGCCTATGGACAACCCAGCTCCTAAAGGTACGTTTGTTCTGTGCTTATCCCCTATGTACCAGCAGGGCTGGACAGCATTTCTCACTGTGATGTGGGGAGCAGGTCCTGGGTACTAAGGGTCTGAAGAAGCTCTCAAGGACTAATTTTTTAAAAATAATTGTTATCAATGAATTAAGAGAAAACATACAATCACTGCGAATAAGATTGGGGGGTGACAAAATACAGGCAGAGTGGTAATTCCTGATGGGGAGAGGGCAGTGATACAGAGCGATCTGGCTCATTCGGCCAGCTGGACCCATTCAAAGAAAACAAATTTGAGCAGAGCCCAATGCAAGGTCCTATACGTGGCAACAAGGCACGCCGGCCACACCTCCAGAATGGGGACGTGTATCCAGGAAAGCAGTGACTCTGAAAAGGATTTAGGGGCCAGAGTGGAGAAGCCACTCAACATGAGCTCCCAGTGCGATGCTGTGGTGAACAGGGCTAAAGCCATCATTAGACGAAGGAGCAGAGCCGTGAGTAGGATAGGGAGGTGACACAGCAGCAGTGAGACTGCTATTGGAATAGTGCCTCCAGTGTTGGTGTTCTCCTTTGAAGAAAATGGTCCTAGAAATTGGAGCTGGGCAGCAAAGAGCCACCAAATGTTCTGAGGGCTGGAGAAAAATGCCTTCTAGTGAGCTATTGAAAGAGCTCAACCTGTTTAGCTTATCAAAAGAAGATTGAAGGGGACTTCACTGAAGTGTTGAAGTGCCTTAATGGAGAGAAAATACTGGGTATTAAAGGGCTCTTTAATTGAGCAGAGAAAGGCAGAACAAGACCCAATGGCTGGAAGGTGAAAAGAGACAAATTCCTATGACAAATAAGGCACAAATATTCAACAGCGAGGATGATTGAACCCAGGAAGAAGCTACCAAGGAAAGTGGTGGATTCTCCATCTCTTGATGTCATTAATAAAGACTAGATGCCTTTCCGGAATGTGTTTGCCCCAGAAGTAGCTATTGTGGTAGACAGGAGGCCTCTGATATGCAGGGGGTCAGATTAGATGCTCTAACTGTCTCTTCTAGCCATAAAGTCTACACATTTCTGAGAAACCGAGTGTAGCATTGGGAGCAGCCTCTGCTGTTTTACTGTCTAGCCGGCTTGCTTCCTAGAATGAACACTCATTGAGCGGGGTGATCCACAGGGAGTTGCTCAAACCTCCAAAGGGTCTGCCCTGTGGTAGGACATTAGCACTGCAGGGGAAGGGTGGGTGTGGCAGTGATATCACAAAGGCCTTTTGCAGGACCTCAGACTATTGGCCAAAGGTGCAGGGGAGGTGGTGACCTCACAGAGAGATGCTGACATCAGCCAGGCAGGACAGGGGCGCAGGGCCAGGGAAACCTCAGAAACCCCTGTGGCTTTGCTTCAGCAAGTCTCCTTCTCGAGATCTCTCTTTGAGGTCTGAGAGAGTATTTGAGTTCATGTATGTGACCACCAGGAGGAACCTCTTTTGAGTTTTCTCCTTTCTTTTTCCTGATTTCACTAGAAAACTGACGTTCCTGTTTAGAAGGTAAGAGCCTCCGAGAGGTTTGGAACCTGTTCAGTCTGCTGCATCTGGCGCCAGCTGAATTTTAGGCATGGAAAACACTAGCTTAACGTGGCCAAATTTTATTCCCCACCTGGGATTTTGTCCCTTAGAATCTCTGGGGACATTAAGGTTTGTCCTTTTTCTTTTACCTTTTCCTCCATCCCTCCCTCCCTTCATCTCTTACTTCTTTTGTCCTTTCCTCTGTTCCCCTCCCACCACCAGGAGGGGTGTGTGTGTGTCGTGGGGGGTGCTCTACAACTCCCATTGTGGGAGGTCCACCGAAAAATGTGGGGCTGAAATAGTGCTCAGACAGTGATCCCCAGCGGTGACCTGGGCTATCCTTTGGGCTCTCTGGTGAGAACCCTCATCCTCCCGCCCCTTGGTCTCTACCCTGATTGGCTGAGCAGGGGGTTATTGACAGGGAGGAGACTCAGGTCCCTGTTGTTTTCTTTTAAGACCAAGTAAATAGTCATAACCAGTCATATGTTCGACAAGTTTTGCTGCTTCTCTGCAGTTCATTATTTTCTCTACCATTCCAGTTCTCCTAAAATACTTGCTGAATAATTACTATGAACTCTTGCTGGTCTGCAACTCACTTGAGAGCACTTTATTCAGGTCATTCAATGTCTGAAATTCAAGATCCGATGGTTATTTGAAAATCAGGGCTCTTGGGTCCTATTCCCAACTCTGCCACGGAGTGGCTGTGTGACCTAAGACAAGTCAATTCTCCTTTCTCAGCCTTAGTTTCTCCCTCTTTCAAGTAGGGATAACAATCCGCCCCTACCTACCTCCCGGCGGGTGGAGGATGGGGATCTATTGGAGAGTGTCACTAGGAGCAGTGCATAAGATGAGGTGACCTATCGTGTTTACTCAGATCAGATTATGACATAATAGAATGGATGAAATAGTCTATTTTATTTTTTATTATGTTGCAATTGTTAAGAGCAGCAACTACTTAGCTCAGACTGAAACATCTCATCTAATTTTTGAGATCTAAGTGTCTCCTCTTTGTGTAGCTCAAACCTCCAAAGTGTCTGCCCTGTGGCAGGACATTAGCACTGCAGGGGAGGGGTGGGTGTGGCAGTGACATCACAAAGGCCTTTTGCAGGACCTCAGACTATTGGTCAAAGGTGCTCGGGAGGTGGTGACCTCACAGAGAGATGCTGACATCAGCCAAGCAGGACAGGGGCGCAGGGCCAGGGAAACCTCAGAGTTCCCTGTAGCTTTGCTTCAGCAAGTCTCCTTCTCGAGGTCTCTCTGAGGACTGAGAGAGTATTTAGTTTCACGTACATGAGCGCCAGGAGGAACCTCTTTTGAGTTTTCTCTTTTCTTTTTCCTGATTTTACTAGAAAACTGACGTCCCTGTTTAGAAGGTAAGAGCCTCCAAGAGGTTTGGAACCTGTTCAGTCTGATGCATCTGGCGCCAGCTGAATTCTAGGCATGGAAAACACTAGCTTAAGGTGGTCGAATTTTATTCCTCACCTGGGATTTTGTCCCTTAGAATCACTGGGGACATTAGGGTTTGTCCTTTTTGTTTTACCTTTTCCTCCATCCCTCCCTCCTTTCTCTTCATCTCTTACATCTTCTGTCCTTTCCTCTGTTCCCCTCCCACCACCAGGAGGACTCTGTGTGTGTGTCGTGGGGGGTGCTCTGCAGTGGGAACAGGGACAATTCTCCAACTTTGGGCAGTCGAGAGCCTGGGTGAGATAAGGGGCGTTAAAGCCCTTTGTGAAGGAGAAAGGAGAGTTTCACGGTGTTGAGCACCAAGGAATTCTAAACTTTGCTAAAACATCTAGTCTGCAGAAACCAGAA
>NW_027054731.1:0-10024 GCF_011386835.1 Chrysemys picta bellii | reverse complement strand
GCCCAAGTGTCTAAAGAAAAGTGAGATTATATAATGTCAATGGATGGAGAGATGAAGGGTTTTATTTAACTGTCCAAGGGGAACTAGAGGCCTGGATCATACGAACAGCCATATTCAATCAGACCAGTGGTCCATCTAGCCCAGCATTCCATCTTCGGATCGGAGGCTAATCAGAAGAAAGGGAAAAGGTCATTAATGCCGTGGCTGATGTAATGAACCAGCTATCTTGCAATTCGTTCCATTATGGAAGAAAGACAGAGACGTGAGAGCAAATGCCCTTGGTTTTACACTAACAGTCTTGTCACCCTTTTGTTTAGCTGGAGCCAGTCGCCATCATTCTGCTGCGTACTGGGGTCACTTAAACTCATCCCCAGCTGCCTACATCTCATGGGGAACAATGCAGGTAATTACCACAGGATCATGCAGGCACTGGCTTCGGGGCTGGGGTGGTGGCTCAGCTGACCTCCTCCAGTCACCAACTTCTCTGTGGGAACTCAGGGCCCTCCTGAGTCCCATCGGTGGCTTTGGGAAAGGTCCGGGCCACCCAAGAGATCTCTGTCAGGAGCATTTTCCCTCTCCTCCTGGCCAGTCAAGCAGCAGAACAGGTTCCTGAATCTAGCTCCTAGGGTCTGAGGTGACTGGTTTCTGCCACCATCCCGAACTTGCTGAATGGCCCGTGAGACACTGACACGGACAGAGGAATCCGGATCTTGCTGCAGGCCACTGAGAGCTGAGACAGAGAGAGGAAGCTCAGGTCAAAACACATATCGTATTAGCATGCCCTAGCACCTGCACCATGGGCCTCTGTATCTTCCACAGGGGCGGCTCTATGTTTTTTGCCACCCCAAGCACGGCAGTCAGGCGGCCTTTGGTGGCATGCCTGCGGGTGGTCCGCTGGTCACGCGGATTCAGCGGCGTTTCTGTCGGTGATCTGCCGGTCCCGCGCCTTCAGCGTACCTGCCGCCGAATTGCCGCCGAAGCTGCGGGACCGGCGGTCCTCCCGCAGGCATGCCGCCGAAGGCTGCCTGACTGCCGCCCTCACGGCGACCGGCACGCCGCCCCCCCGAGGCTTGCCGTCCCAGGTACGCACTTGCTGCGCTGGTGCCTGGAGCCGCCCCTGATCTTCCACAGCAACTAACTCCTCCCAGATGCTCTGGACCCACCAGGGCTATCAGTGTCATCGCCAGCTGATAACCGCTTAAGTCCTCAGGGACATCTGCCCTTGGCAGCACCATCTTCCACTGCATTCTGGGGCATCCACCTCCTTAGCACCATCTCCCTGACACATGCCAGGGCCTCTCACCCTGCCTGGCATTTACTTTCTCCTGGTAAAACCTTCTGGCACCTGGAGATGGAAGTGATGCCTGACATCAGAGAAAACAAAGCTGGGACTGATGTCCAGGCTCTCTCAACAGCTACCTCTGGCCACGTCTAAATTGAACTCAATGCAGCAGCATGGCAGGGGAGTTGCACTTTTCCTAGACTGGTTCACAAGTGGGAGGGATAGCTCAGTGGTTCGAGCATTGGCCTGCTAAACCCAGGGTTGTGAGTTCAATCCTTGAGGAGGCCATTTAGGGAACTGGGGTTTAACAAACAAACACTATCTGGGGATTGGCCCTGCTTTGAGCAGGGGGTTGGATTAGGTGATCTCCTGAGGTCCCTTCCAACCCTGATATTCTACAAGGAGCATGAGCTCTCCTTCCACATGCAAACACAGCCATGTGGCAACTACTTACACTGAAGTATCAGCTCCTTCTCTTGCCTGACCATGGCGGGCTCTGAGCTTTGAACAGTGCAACCTGGAACGTACAATGGAAATGAATCTTGCAGGAGTTTTCACCTACCCTGGGGCTACCTTTTAAAAAATGTCAGTCTTTCCAACAAGCAAAACAGCTTTCAAGTGGTCCCTGGGATAATCAGACAAGTCCACAAGCTCCAAGACAAAGAAGCTCATGTCTTGGAAGATACAGAGAGCCTGATTGCCAATGGCTATGGTATTGCTGCAGTCCCACAGGGATTCCAGTCGGTGGAGCTGGAGGGTAGGGTTGTAATTTGCTCCAGGCCTTTTGATATAATCCCCAGCCCAACTGCCTCAAGGGCAGGAAATCTAGACATTAGGATCCCAGGGGGTTAATTCTTGCTGCTAGTGCCCTCCAAGCAGAACACGGGACAACCTCTCAGATAGAAGTTGCTTAAGAAAAGTCGTGGTTACCGATAAAGATGGCTGCTGCCCGTCGTATTGGAGCCTGGGGGCTTTGGAGGTGATCCAGACATTGGAGCAAGATGTCAGATACGCTCTTGAGCTTCTGCACCTAGGAATAGAAACCAAAGAAGCTTCTTGTTGCTGGGGCCGCAGGGTGAGGAGAAGAGAGATTTCATCTCCAGGTAGCTGCTTGGCTTGGAGGGGTGGGAAGAATGCAGCTCCCATCTCCATGTATCCTGGGGGCGACCATCTACATGCCAGGGAGTCATTAAATGACCATTTCAAAGTGTCACCAGACACATTGCTGGTGTCTGAGCTGCTGGCACTGCAGGGCTGGAGCCTGGCACTAGAGAACACTGAAGCCTGGTTGTATGGGCTTCATCTGGGGAGGACATTAGAGAGGGTGCAGAGCATAGGAAATACGGTGCAGAAGTGGCCAATGGGCTGGGGTAAGGTGAAAAATGGGGACATCCAGTTTCCTGCAGGATTCGGAAGGCATTTTTGCCATCAACTGATTCTTTATGTTGTGAGCTTTCACCTCCGTACTGAACTCCTGGCCAGGTCTGGCTGTTCAGATCTGACAGGCACTGGGAGGAGTGGGGGAGCTGGGTGCTTCTAAGAGGAAGCCAGAGTGCAGTATGCTAGTACTAGACATGCAATCAGAGCAGTGAGTGAGGGAACACGTTTCCGGTCCCACATCTAGAAGCAGCACTCACGAGAAGCCGATTGTTCACTTACAGAGTGCTGGCAGATCTTGTCCACCACCCGGGGATGGGTGTGCCAAGCCTTCTTGCTGTTAATCTGCTTAGGACAAGACCATCCCAGGAGCTGAAAACACCCAGCCAAGGCTTTCTGACACCTCTGCAACACAAGATGGGACAAGGAGAGTTTGCATCATGAGAAGAGCTGGAATCTGTGGTCACTCTGCAGTGAAAAGCCAGCTGAAATGATCAATGAGGGAAAGGAATGTGGGGGTCACATGGTATCCTGCTGACCCTTGGTGTCTCTTTGTTCCTATTAGTGGAGGTTCCTGGCGTTTGATCTTAGGAAGTGGCTGCTGGGAGCGATAAAACATCTCCACTTGTGTGTCCATTGAAGGCCAGGGAACTTGCTTGGGTAAGCGGGTAGGGCTGAGATTTTTCACTTTTGGGAGGCGGCTCTGGAGACAGATCTAGCAGGAGAGCTGGAGCAGTCAGGGCCTGCTGCACCAGGGAGCACATGGCAGCGGGACTCACCTTGCCCACGTCAGGGTCCTCGTCCTGTAAGTGAAGGAGCAGTGGGACCAGGCTGCGGGTCACTTCCTCCTGCAGCAGGGGCTTCTGCCTCCTCTTCACCGTGTTAAGCAACTCTGTAAAGAGCATGATGGCAGCAGAGCGCACCTGGGGTCTCACCTGTGATGGACACACAACCATGAGGGGATCTCACCGAGGGAGCTTCACACTCTCCTTACAGGGTGAGCTCGGCACAATGCAAACCACAGATAGGGGCCAGTCTGACTAATAACTCCATGGTCTGCCCACCAAGAGGGCACCCATTTGCAGAAAGGTTTGGGTGAAGGGGCAGACAACACAGGTTAGGACAGTGGTTCCTAAATTTCCCTGGAGGCCTCCTGTAAGTGCTGACTCCATCCACAGTGAAGGGCTCTTTGGAGGGTTTCTTTAATGGGTTCAACACTTTCATCGTTTCATAGCATTTAAGGGTCATTCATTCATCTAGACTCCAAAGCACAGGACATTACATTTCACCCCATGACCACTACATTGAGCATGTTAACTTGAGTTAGATTAAAGCAGATCAGTCCTCAGGAGACCAAACGGTTGCATGCCACAAACAGAGAACACGAGAGACCAAGGTGTCACCAATGCCTGAGGCCCAGGCAATGGCTCGGAACTGATCAGGTCAGATATGCCACCACTACGACTCCAGAGTCACAACACTGCCTGGCTGGGGATGGGCAGGTCAAGAGATCCTGACTTACAGCATCGAATAAGGGGATTAGCTTCCTGGCCACGCTGGTGAGCTCACTCCCATCCAGGCTCTGCAGAAGGTTCTGAACAGCTGAGATGGCCTCCAGAATACTCCCATCATCCAACTCATCCGAACCCCAAAGGATGGCAGGCAGCAGGGCCTTGACTTGTTCCACCTACACACACACACATGGGGGGGCTCATCAGATCTCCCAGCCCTCCAGTGAGTACACGCCACAGTGCCAGGGCTGTGTTTATTCTACCCCGTGGCACCAAGTCAGAGAGAAGCTCCGTCTCCACAGTCGGAGGCGTGGTGCTTTAGAATCGATGGGGATGCCTGACGAGGCAATCAGTGAATCCTAACCCTGTCCCGGGTCGTTCTGGTGTAGGGTGGGCAAAGCTGTGGTTTGCTTCGGGGCTTTTCTCTCTTTTCTACGTGCTATTAATTATTATTATAGCAGATGCTGGCAGCAATCTCCATAGTTAAGGCTGGTACACAGTTTCCATTCTAGTTGCTCCTTTTGATACGCTCCTAAAAACATTCCCTTTTTGGATGGAAATGTTCCATGCTGTCTCCCCAGTCAATTGTGATTTTTTCCTGGGGTGATTGCGTCTCTGAGCTGTAGGGCAGTTTTCCACTTACAAACAAACAAACGAAAACTTCTAGCCACCTTCTTTTCCCATGCAGACAATCCCCCAAAGGGTGAAACTTGGGGAAAAAATCAAACCTGGCCCATGGGGAGTCCTAGGTGAGAGCTGAACCCTCTGCAAAGTTTGAGAAACTTGGACCTGATAGTGCAAGGCATTGAAGTATCATTTGGGGGCAGGGTCACAAACACTCTTTAAGAGAGTGCTCTGCCTCTCTCAGGGCCAGAGACTTTGGGGCCAGCCAGCTCCATGCATTAATCAGATGCAGCGGAGGAGGAGAGAACTATTTTGGGCTGTCAGGAAGGAAGGGGAAGCAGGAGCAGGGGGTAGTGGCTCCTAGAGTACCCTGGGAGGGAAGGCAGGGGGAATCTGATGGGGGAAAAGGGCCTCCAGGGAGGAAGCCTTGGCAAGCAGTCCTCCCCCAAGAGAACAAAGTACCCCGCAGAGCCTAGGGGCAAAAAGCTTGCAGAAGGGATGCCCAGGAAGGGGGCCAAAGTTAAGTTTTCTTATGTTTACTAAGGACAGGGTGGAACCTTTGTTGAGTGAGCTCAGAAGAGGAGATGTGGTAATGGCAGAAGATCCTGTTTCTGATTTTTAGTCCGTTGGACACTGTCAGGTTTGATTCTGAGGGTTTTATCTTTGGCCTTCAAAGGCTTGTTTGTCTTAATAAATGAGCCTGAATAAGGGTGTTATTGAACGAGGTATTTGTGAAGTCAAGCCGAGGAGGGGAAAACTGAGGCAGAGCTGCAATGTTGGGTCTTGCCACTGGAGGGGGCGATGAGACAGGGCCCTGTGTGCTCGCTAAGGTCTTTAGACCAATCAAGGTCTTCCTTTGTGACAGCACCAGGAATGGTCTCTCCAAGAAGGAACAGGAATGCTGCTGGGGTAATTTGCATGGGGGAGAATTAGGGTTACCATATCTGAACTTTCAAAGAGAGGATACTCCATTGGGGGGGGTAGCCCTGCCCCCTAGCCACTCCCTCCCACTTCCCGCCCCCTGACAGCCCCCCCAGAACCCCCGACCCATCTAACCCCCCGTGCTCCCTGTCCCTGACTGTCCCAACCCCTCTCCACACCCCTGCCCCCCTGACAGCCCCCCCGAACTCCCGACCCATCCAAACCCCCCCCGCTCCCTGTCCCCTGACTGCCCCCCTTCTCCAACTCCCTGGCCCCCTTACCGTGCCACTCGGCTTAGAGCAGGTGTCTGGCTCCGCGCCCCAAGGAGCGCCCCACCCCGCCCGAGTGCTGCCGAGCGGCGTGCTGTGGCTGTGGAGGAGGGGGGGAGGTGGGGGAGGGGCTCTGGCCGCCGCTGCCAGCCCCACCGCCGCGTTCCCTCATAGGCGCACAGCCCCGCCCCCCAGCGCTGCCAGGCGGCGTGCTAAGGCTGCAGGGGATTGGGGGAGCTGGGAAGGGGCTTTGGCTGCCGAGACCCCAATGCGAGCGGCACTCGGCCACCCTGTCAGCCGCTTTTCGGTCGATAAATAGCCGACTGGGGGGAAATCCCGGACATTTTTAGATTTTTAGAAATCCCCCCCGGACGGCTATTTAAAGAGCGAAAAGCCGGACATGTCCGGGGAAACCCGGACGTGTGGTAGCCCTAGGAGAATGATAACGTCCACCTGAAATCCAAGCAGTAAAATCCCATCTAAAATACTCTCCGAGGAAAGATCTGCATTGAGGGGCCGTTGTGATCCCCGTTCCTGCTGGGGAAATGGAGGCACCGAGAGGGTCAGCAAGCCAGCAGCAGAGGTGGGCTCAGAACACTGTGCCTCACTGCCTGCCCAGAACTCAGTCCACTGGGTCACAGCCACCTCGTCGTTTTACAGTTAACCAAGCCTGGGCTCTCACCTTCCCTGGTTGGGTTGCCAGGATGCCGAGTCCTCTTAGACCAAGTGAACGGAAAACTGGGCTGGGGTGTTTTGTCCACTCCTCGAGACGGTCCAAAGTGTCTGGATGTGGGAGCTTCTTGGCCTCTTCGTAACGCAGAAGCTGAAAACAACACAGAGCGAATCAGCAGCAGGTGCTTACTGGAAAACTTTGTGTGTCGGTTCTGTGGAGAGGCATCATAACCTCCATGTTGTACCGTCCATTGCTATACATCAGCCCCACTTTGTGTGTGACACCCAGTCCTCCCACTGACTTCCTGGCCATTAGCACTAGACTCAGCCAGAGGCGTTAGCAGAGCTGCTCTACCCTTCAGGAGAACATGTAGGGCAACAAAATGTTCAGTGACCATTTGTATGGCGGACTCTTGTGCATCTGGGGGTTTGCCAAGAGCAGCCGAACCCCTCGTGGTGACCCTGTGAAGCAGAACAAGCCACTCTGAGATAACGCGAAAGCTGGGACTGAGAAATCAAACCCCTGAGTTGAAATCCTGACCCCACTGAAGTCAGTGGAAGTTTTGCCATTGATCTCAATGGGCCCAGGATTGGACTCCTGGTGAGGAGAGAATTAAACCCCATCCCTTAATGAGTTAGATGAGGAGACAATCCCTGAAAACTGTCAATAGGAACTAGCCAGACAGAACCCGTGGAAATGGGGAGGACAACCTAGCGATGGACTATAGAGCCACCTCATTCCTGGTGATGTGCCTCTAACTAACCCATCCAATAGAGAAGGTTAAAGATTGCTCACCACATTCAGAGCTAATGATCCTGCATCTGGGGGAGCTTTTACCATGATCCTCTCTCCTCCATACCCACTCTCAATGCCCCTCTTTGCTTTTCCTTAGTGACTTCGCAGGGAGGAACCTTTCATGGACCTGCAGAAAGGCTGATGCCGACAGGAGACCCAGCTGCCCTTCGGGAGAGTCCAGGCTGATGCTGTTCTACAGAACCTTAGTTTCTTGGATATTCCCATCAGGCTCCTGATTACAACTTTGGAGCAACCAATGATCCCCTAAAGGATCCATCTCAGATTTTACACGGAGCGTGCTGGGACAGGACTGGGGCAGCCTAGTCAGTGCTGCATGGACACCTGGCAATGTGGACATGACCAATAAAGCTCATCGTTTATGTAGCGCAATAATGAGTCTCAAAGGCTTGATTTGAGGAGTTGCTCACTAATCTAGGACACAAGACCGAATTACTCTCATCAGCTAATGAAACTTACTTCTACAAAGAAGGCCATCATGGTCAGCCTGTGTTTCTTATCACCTCTGTCGAGGAGTGGGATCACTAGGTCCAGCAGCATCCTTGTGGTCTCAGGGCAAGCATAGTGCACCATGGCTCTGTGACACAAAGCAGAAATACCTTTGTTAGTAAGGGAAGAAGCACGTTCTGCAACAAGGGGGTGAGGGGTCAGCTTGGGGCCACATGGCAGCCCAGAAGTGAAGAATGTTTCATTCTGGAATTGCCCCCACTAGCAGGACTGACTGCATGGAAAATGCTTGTGTATTACCTGGCCAGCAGGCTCACCCCACGGAGGTGATCTTGGGGGCTTTGTAGGAGGATCCAGCCTTGCTCCTTCTCCATAACAGTCAGCTCGGAACGGCAGCCAACACAGAGAAGCAGCATCTTTATAGCCTCCACTGCAGAGCTAGATTCAAACAACACACCAGCGTGACTGAGTGCCAGGAGCCCCCTCATGGTAGGTCTGTCAGGGAGTGACGGATTCACTTGTGTGTGGAAAGACACACCAATGGTTTAAATAGAGCTTAGGAAGGCACAGGTTCGTGACTGGGGTTCCTAGGCACTATAGTAATACAATTTAGTAATATGAAGAAAGAGAAAGAGTTCTGAGCAAATCCTACAGACAATTGCACATCAGCACTAGGGCATGTCAATGTCACAGAACAGGAGAACTTCAGCCCTTTAGTGTCGGACCCACATTCCTTTGACACACTGGCAAATTGGCTCCTACTAATTTCTCCCCATAGCTGCTGGGATAGTCTTTCTACTTCCTCTGCAGTGCATTGGTCGGTATGTCATTTACCACTGAGAGACACCCTTGCAACCTAAGCCCTGCCTGCTAACTCCCTCAGAATTAGAGAGTTATGGAAAACCTGCAGGGGCCACATGAGAGCTGGAGAAGAGAACTATGACTTCTCTATGACTGTCCATGTAATTAGACCGTTGACTTTCCAGTAGGCGCAGTACCTGGTGTGGAGGCTCTGCCGGCTGCTTTCCCTTCCAGAGACTTTATCCCCTGTTATGCTCTGTCCCAGGCTGAAATGGATTTCGACAAGAAGAGCCATTAGCAGCTGAGGATAGAGGCGGGTTGTGGCATCTCTGGACTTGCTCACCGAGATCATCTCATAGAGGGCGCATGTGGCCTGAAGAGGGAACAAGACAGACACAAGCTTACTTGGAAATCCTACTCCCTCCTGCATCAGTTCTCAGGACTTCCTGCTTATGTGCTATGAAACTCCCCTGATTCATAGAGAAACAAACCGAGTTAAACTGCCCTGAGCAGCAGGGCGGGGGAAGCCGGGCACTGGCAGGTTGAAGGCTTTGCCTTGTGGAGTCTGGTGACACTAGGCTGCATTGCCACACAGGGGACCTAGCTTTGATTTCGGATCTCGCAGAGCTTCCTGACCTGCAGGGGCTGCAGACACAGCATGCTTGGGGTGGGGGTAATGCCTCATGGGACTAAGAATGGGAGAGAATAAATTAATGAAGAGAAGAGTGGCTCTTTCATCAGCTTCCTCGGCATCTTTCTTCTCCCTCATTTGGACTTCCACCGTCATTCTTTCATGCTTGCATTGTTTCTTGGCTTCCAAGTGCCTCAGAGGGGCCTTTTCTTCTGCATCTGGGGTATAGGGGGGCTGAGACCCTGCTTTTTGGACAAAGTCCATGAGCAAATCTCTCAGTTCGTGTTCTGCGGCTTTCTTCTTAACAGATAGC
Source organism: Chrysemys picta bellii (assembly GCF_011386835.1). Lineage (NCBI taxonomy): Eukaryota > Metazoa > Chordata > Testudines > Emydidae > Chrysemys > Chrysemys picta. The sequence goes on along the minus strand of NW_027054731.1, from coordinate 362 downwards.
CCCCTTTCTTTACATACTTTTTCAAGTTTTTTTGAGTCAAGACTCTCATAGGATTGTGATTCACCCATTGTAACTCATCTTTAACCCTTAAAACTCTCCATATCAAATTTAAACTTTAAATAGTGTTGGGTTATGATCTTTAAGCCCAATTGACCTGTGGCATGTGACTCCTGTGCTGACTACGCCAATTGTCACGCTCTCTGGAGTGGTTCACAACTGTGAGTGCCAATCTTAGATCAGACTGTCATAAAACAGGGCAGGCACCCCAAACTAGTAGTATATTCTATAATTGGATTTCACAAAGCCAGTAAGAATTGTGCATTCCTGGATTACAGTACCAGTTTTACCAAGGACAGTCTTAC
>NW_027054730.1:0-10025 GCF_011386835.1 Chrysemys picta bellii | reverse complement strand
CTAGCCTCTAAGGGGCCACGGGCCTCTGACACCAGGCACTGCATCGCTAGCAAACCAGGTTTGCTAGCCTCTAAGGGGCCACGGGCCTCTGACACCAGGCACTGCATCGCTAGCAAACCAGGTTTGCTAGCCTCTAAGGGGCCACGGGCCTCTGACACCAGGCACTGCATCGCTAGCAAACCAGGTTTGCTAGCCTCTAAGGGGCCACGGGCCTCTGACACCAGGCACTGCATCGCTAGCAAACCAGGTTTGCTAGCCTCTAAGGGGCCACGGGCCTCTGACACCAGGCACTGCATCGCTAGCAAACCAGGTTTGCTAGCCTCTAAGGGGCCACGGGCCTCTGACACCAGGCACTGCATCGCTAGCAAACCAGGTTTGCTAGCCTCTAAGGGGCCACGGGCCTCTGACACCAGGCACTGCATCGCTAGCAAACCAGGTTTGCTAGCCTCTAAGGGGCCACGGGCCTCTGACACCAGGCACTGCATCGCTAGCAAACCAGGTTTGCTAGCCTCTAAGGGGCCACGGGCCTCTGACACCAGGCACTGCATCGCTAGCAAACCAGGTTTGCTAGCCTCTAAGGGGCCACGGGCCTCTGACACCAGGCACTGCATCGCTAGCAAACCAGGTTTGCTAGCCTCTAAGGGGCCACGGGCCTCTGACACCAGGCACTGCATCGCTAGCAAACCAGGTTTGCTAGCCTCTAAGGGGCCACGGGCCTCTGACACCAGGCACTGCATCGCTAGCAAACCAGGTTTGCTAGCCTCTAAGGGGCCACGGGCCTCTGACACCAGGCACTGCATCGCTAGCAAACCAGGTTTGCTAGCCTCTAAGGGGCCACGGGCCTCTGACACCAGGCACTGCATCGCTAGCAAACCAGGTTTGCTAGCCTCTAAGGGGCCACGGGCCTCTGACACCAGGCACTGCATCGCTAGCAAACCAGGTTTGCTAGCCTCTAAGGGGCCACGGGCCTCTGACACCAGGCACTGCATCGCTAGCAAACCAGGTTTGCTAGCCTCTAAGGGGCCACGGGCCTCTGACACCAGGCACTGCATCGCTAGCAAACCAGGTTTGCTAGCCTCTAAGGGGCCACGGGCCTCTGACACCAGGCACTGCATCGCTAGCAAACCAGGTTTGCTAGCCTCTAAGGGGCCACGGGCCTCTGACACCAGGCACTGCATCGCTAGCAAACCAGGTTTGCTAGCCTCTAAGGGGCCACGGGCCTCTGACACCAGGCACTGCATCGCTAGCAAACCAGGTTTGCTAGCCTCTAAGGGGCCACGGGCCTCTGACACCAGGCACTGCATCGCTAGCAAACCAGGTTTGCTAGCCTCTAAGGGGCCACGGGCCTCTGACACCAGGCACTGCATCGCTAGCAAACCAGGTTTGCTAGCCTCTAAGGGGCCACGGGCCTCTGACACCAGGCACTGCATCGCTAGCAAACCAGGTTTGCTAGCCTCTAAGGGGCCACGGGCCTCTGACACCAGGCACTGCATCGCTAGCAAACCAGGTTTGCTAGCCTCTAAGGGGCCACGGGCCTCTGACACCAGGCACTGCATCGCTAGCAAACCAGGTTTGCTAGCCTCTAAGGGGCCACGGGCCTCTGACACCAGGCACTGCATCGCTAGCAAACCAGGTTTGCTAGCCTCTAAGGGGCCACGGGCCTCTGACACCAGGCACTGCATCGCTAGCAAACCAGGTTTGCTAGCCTCTAAGGGGCCACGGGCCTCTGACACCAGGCACTGCATCGCTAGCAAACCAGGTTTGCTAGCCTCTAAGGGGCCACGGGCCTCTGACACCAGGCACTGCATCGCTAGCAAACCAGGTTTGCTAGCCTCTAAGGGGCCACGGGCCTCTGACACCAGGCACTGCATCGCTAGCAAACCAGGTTTGCTAGCCTCTAAGGGGCCACGGGCCTCTGACACCAGGCACTGCATCGCTAGCAAACCAGGTTTGCTAGCCTCTAAGGGGCCACGGGCCTCTGACACCAGGCACTGCATCGCTAGCAAACCAGGTTTGCTAGCCTCTAAGGGGCCACGGGCCTCTGACACCAGGCACTGCATCGCTAGCAAACCAGGTTTGCTAGCCTCTAAGGGGCCACGGGCCTCTGACACCAGGCACTGCATCGCTAGCAAACCAGGTTTGCTAGCCTCTAAGGGGCCACGGGCCTCTGACACCAGGCACTGCATCGCTAGCAAACCAGGTTTGCTAGCCTCTAAGGGGCCACGGGCCTCTGACACCAGGCACTGCATCGCTAGCAAACCAGGTTTGCTAGCCTCTAAGGGGCCACGGGCCTCTGACACCAGGCACTGCATCGCTAGCAAACCAGGTTTGCTAGCCTCTAAGGGGCCACGGGCCTCTGACACCAGGCACTGCATCGCTAGCAAACCAGGTTTGCTAGCCTCTAAGGGGCCACGGGCCTCTGACACCAGGCACTGCATCGCTAGCAAACCAGGTTTGCTAGCCTCTAAGGGGCCACGGGCCTCTGACACCAGGCACTGCATCGCTAGCAAACCAGGTTTGCTAGCCTCTAAGGGGCCACGGGCCTCTGACACCAGGCACTGCATCGCTAGCAAACCAGGTTTGCTAGCCTCTAAGGGGCCACGGGCCTCTGACACCAGGCACTGCATCGCTAGCAAACCAGGTTTGCTAGCCTCTAAGGGGCCACGGGCCTCTGACACCAGGCACTGCATCGCTAGCAAACCAGGTTTGCTAGCCTCTAAGGGGCCACGGGCCTCTGACACCAGGCACTGCATCGCTAGCAAACCAGGTTTGCTAGCCTCTAAGGGGCCACGGGCCTCTGACACCAGGCACTGCATCGCTAGCAAACCAGGTTTGCTAGCCTCTAAGGGGCCACGGGCCTCTGACACCAGGCACTGCATCGCTAGCAAACCAGATTTGCTAGTCTCTAAGGGGCCACAGGTCTCTGACACCAGGCACTGCATCTCTAGCAAACCAGGTTTGCTAGTCTCTAAGGGGCCACAGGCCTGACACCAGGCACTGCATCTCTAGCAAACCAGGTTTGCTAGTCTCTAAGGGGCCACAGGTCTCTGACACCAGGCACTGCATCTCTAGCAAACCAGGTTTGCTAGTCTCTAAGGGGCCACAGGTCTCTGACACCAGGCACTGCATCTCTAGCAAACCAGGTTTGCTAGTCTCTAAGGGGCCACAGGTCTCTGACACAAGGCACTGCATCTCTAGCAAACCAGGTTTGCTAGTCTCTAAGGGGCCACAGGTCTCTGACACAAGGCACTGCATCTCTAGCAAACCAAGTTTGCTAGTCTCTAAGGGGCCACAGGTCTGTGACACAAGGCACTGCATCGCTAGCAAACCAAGTTTGCTAGTCTCTAAGGGGCCACAGGCCTGTGACACAAGGCACTGCATCGCTAGCAAACCAAGTTTGCTAGTCTCTAAGGGGCCACAGGCCTCTGACACAAGGCACTGCATCGCTAGCAAACCAGGTTTGCTAGTCTCTAAGGGGCCACAGGTCTCTGACACAAGTCACTGCATCGCTAGCAAACCAGGTTTGCTAGTCTCTAAGGGGCCACAGGTCTCTGACACAAGGCACTGCATCGCTAGCAAACCAAGTTTGCTAGTCTCTAAGGGGCCACAGGTCTCTGACACAAGGCACTGCATCGCTAGCAAACCAAGTTTGCTAGTCTCTAAGGGGCCACAGGTCTCTGACACAAGGCACTGCATCTCTAGCAAACCAAGTTTGCTAGTCTCTAAGGGGCCACAGGTCTCTGACACAAGGCACTGCATCTCTAGCAAACCAAGTTTGCTAGTCTCTAAGGGGCCACAGGTCTCTGACACAAGGCACTGCATCTCTAGCAAACCAAGTTTGCTAGTCTCTAAGGGGCCACAGGTCTCTGACACAAGGCACTGCATCTCTAGCAAACCAAGTTTGCTAGTCTCTAAGGGGCCACAGGTCTCTGACACAAGGCACTGCATCGCTAGCAAACCAAGTTTGCTAGTCTCTAAGGGGCCACAGGTCTCTGACACAAGGCACTGCATCGCTAGCAAACCAAGTTTGCTAGTCTCTAAGGGGCCACAGGTCTCTGACACAAGGCACTGCATCGCTAGCAAACCAAGTTTGCTAGTCTCTAAGGGGCCACAGGTCTCTGACACCAGCACTGCATCGCTAGCAAACCAAGTTTGCTAGTCTCTAAGGGGCCACAGGTCTCTGACACCAGGCACTGCATCGCTAGCAAACCAAGTTTGCTAGTCTCTAAGGGGCCAGAGGCCTGACACCAGGCACTGCATCTCTAGCAAACCAGGTTTGCTAGTCTCTAAGGGGCCACAGGCCTGACACCAGGCACTGCATCTCTAGCAAACCAGGTTTGCTAGTCTCTAAGGGGCCACAGGCCTCTGACACCAGGCACTGCATCTCTAGCAAACCAGGTTTGCTAGTCTCTAAGGGGCCACAGGCCTCTGACACCAGGCACTGCATCGCTAGCAAACCAGGTTTGCTAGTCTCTAAGGGGCCACAGGCCTGACACCAGGCACTGCATCTCTAGCAAACCAGGTTTGCTAGTCTCTAAGGGGCCACAGGCCTGACACCAGGCACTGCATCTCTAGCAAACCAGGTTTGCTAGTCTCTAAGGGGCCACAGGCCTCTGACACCAGGCACTGCATCTCTAGCAAATCAGGTTTGCTAGTCTCTAAGGGGCCACAGGCCTCTGACACCAGGCACTGCATCGCTAGCAAACCAGGTTTGCTAGTCTCTAAGGGGCCACAGGTCTCTGACACCAGGCACTGCATCTCTAGCAAACCAGGTTTGCTAGTCTCTAAGGGGCCACAGGTCTCTGACACAAGGCACTGCATCTCTAGCAAACCAGGTTTGCTAGTCTCTAAGGGGCCACAGGTCTCTGACACAAGGCACTGCATCTCTAGCAAAACAAGTTTGCTAGTCTCTAAGGGGCCACAGGTCTCTGACACAAGGCACTTCATCTCTAGCAAACCAAGTTTGCTAGTCTCTAAGGGGCCACAGGCCTCTGACACAAGGCACTGCATCGCTAGCAAACCAGGTTTGCTAGTCTCTAAGGGGCCACAGGTCTCTGACACAAGTCACTGCATCGCTAGCAAACCAGGTTTGCTAGTCTCTAAGGGGCCACAGGTCTCTGACACAAGGCACTGCATTACTAGGAAACCAAGTTTGCTAGTCTCTAAGGGGCCACAGGTCTCTGACACAAGGCACTGCATCTCTAGCAAACCAAGTTTGCTAGTCTCTAAGGGGCCACAGGTCTCTGACACAAGGCACTGCATCTCTAGCAAACCAAGTTTGCTAGTCTCTAAGGGGCCACAGGCCTCTGACACAAGGCACTGCATCGCTAGCAAACCAGGTTTGCTAGTCTCTAAGGGGCCACAGGTCTCTGACACAAGTCACTGCATCGCTAGCAAACCAGGTTTGCTAGTCTCTAAGGGGCCACAGGTCTCTGACACAAGGCACTGCATTACTAGGAAACCAAGTTTGCTAGTCTCTAAGGGGCCACAGGTCTCTGACACAAGGCACTGCATCTCTAGCAAACCAAGTTTGCTAGTCTCTAAGGGGCCACAGGTCTCTGACACAAGGCACTGCATCTCTAGCAAACCAAGTTTGCTAGTCTCTAAGGGGCCACAGGTCTCTGACACAAGGCACTGCATCGCTAGCAAACCAAGTTTGCTAGTCTCTAAGGGGCCACAGGTCTGTGACACAAGGCACTGCATCGCTAGCAAACCAGGTTTGCTAGTCTCTAAGGGGCCACAGGTCTGTGACACAAGGCACTGCATCGCTAGCAAACCAGGTTTGCTAGTCTCTAAGGGGCCACAGGCCTGTGACACAAGGCACTGCATCGCTAGCAAACCAGGTTTGCTAGTCTCTAAGGGGCCACAGGCCTCTGACACAAGCCACTGCATCGCTAGCAAACCAGGTTTGCTAGTCTCTAAGGGGCCACAGGCCTCTGACACAAGGCACTGCATCGCTAGCAAACCAGGTTTGCTAGTCTCTAAGGGGCCACAGGTCTCTGACACAAGGCACTGCATCGCTAGCAAACCAAGTTTGCTAGTCTCTAAGGGGCCACAGGTCTCTGACACAAGGCACTGCATCTCTAGCAAACCAAGTTTGCTAGTCTCTAAGGGGCCACAGGTCTCTGACACAAGGCACTGCATCTCTAGCAAACCAAGTTTGCTAGTCTCTAAGGGGCCACAGGTCTCTGACACAAGGCACTGCATCTCTAGCAAACCAAGTTTGCTAGTCTCTAAGGGGCCACAGGTCTCTGACACAAGGCACTGCATCTCTAGCAAACCAAGTTTGCTAGTCTCTAAGGGGCCACAGGTCTCTGACACAAGGCACTGCATCTCTAGCAAACCAAGTTTGCTAGTCTCTAAGGGGCCACAGGTCTCTGACACAAGGCACTGCATCGCTAGCAAACCAGGTTTGCTAGTCTCTAAGGGGCCAGAGGCCTGACACCAGGCACTGCATCTCTAGCAAACCAGGTTTGCTAGTCTCTAAGGGGCCACAGGCCTCTGACACCAGGCACTGCATCTCTAGCAAACCAGGTTTGCTAGTCTCTAAGGGGCCACAGGCCTCTGACACCAGGCACTGCATCTCTAGCAAACCAGGTTTGCTAGTCTCTAAGGGGCCACAGGCCTGACACCAGGCACTGCATCTCTAGCAAACCAGGTTTGGTAGTCTCTAAGGGGCCACAGGCCTCTGACACCAGGCACTGCATCTCTAGCAAACCAGGTTTGCTAGTCTCTAAGGGGCCACAGGCCTCTGACACCAGGCACTGCATCTCTAGCAAACCAGGTTTGCTAGTCTCTAAGGGGCCACAGGCCTCTGACACCAGGCACTGCATCGCTAGCAAACCAGGTTTGCTAGTCTCTAAGGGGCCACAGGTCTCTGACACCAGGCACTGCATCTCTAGCAAACCAGGTTTGCTAGTCTCTAAGGGGCCACAGGTCTCTGACACAAGGCACTGCATCTCTAGCAAACCAAGTTTGCTAGTCTCTAAGGGGCCACAGGTCTCTGACACAAGGCACTTCATCTCTAGCAAACCAAGTTTGCTAGTCTCTAAGGGGCCACAGGTCTGTGACACAAGGCACTGCATCGCTAGCAAACCAAGTTTGCTAGTCTCTAAGGGGCCACAGGCCTCTGACACAAGGCACTGCATCGCTAGCAAACCAGGTTTGCTAGTCTCTAAGGGGCCACAGGTCTCTGACACAAGTCACTGCATCACTAGCAAACCAGGTTTGCTAGTCTCTAAGGGGCCACAGGTCTCTGACACAAGGCACTGCATCGCTAGCAAACCAAGTTTGTTAGTCTCTAAGGGGCCACAGGTCTCTGACACAAGGCACTGCATCTCTAGCAAACCAAGTTTGCTAGTCTCTAAGGGGCCACAGGTCTCTGACACAAGGCACTGCATCTCTAGCAAACCAAGTTTGCTAGTCTCTAAGGGGCCACAGGTCTCTGACACAAGGCACTGCATCTCTAGCAAACCAAGTTTGCTAGTCTCTAAAGGGCCACAGGTCTCTGACACAAGGCACTGCATCGCTAGCAAACCAAGTTTGCTAGTCTCTAAGGGGCCACAGGCCTCTGACACAAGGCACTGCATCGCTAGCAAACCAGGTTTGCTAGCCTCTAAGGGGCCACAGGCCTCTGACACCAGGCACTGCATCGCTAGCAAACCAGGTTTGCTAGCCTCTAAGGGGCCACAGGCCTCTGACACCAGGCACTGCATCGCTAGCAAACCAGGTTTGCTAGCCTCTAAGGGGCCACAGGCCTCTGACACCAGGCACTGCATCGCTAGCAAACCAGGTTTGCTAGCCTCTAAGGGGCCACAGGCCTCTGACACCAGGCACTGCATCGCTAGCAAACCAGGTTTGCTAGCCTCTAAGGGGCCACAGGCCTCTGACACCAGGCACTGCATCGCTAGCAAACCAGGTTTGCTAGCCTCTAAGGGGCCACAGGCCTCTGACACCAGGCACTGCATCGCTAGCAAACCAGGTTTGCTAGCCTCTAAGGGTCCACAGGCCTCTGACACCAGGCACTGCATCGCTAGCAAACCAGGTTTGCTAGCCTCTAAGGGGCCACAGGCCTCTGACACCAGGCACTGCATCGCTAGCAAACCAGGTTTGCTAGCCTCTAAGGGGCCACAGGCCTCTGACACCAGGCACTGCATCGCTAGCAAACCAGGTTTGCTAGCCTCTAAGCGGCCACAGGCCTCTGACACCAGGCACTGCATCGCTAGCAAACCAGGTTTGCTAACCTCTAAGGGGCCACAGGCCTCTGACACCAGGCACTGCATCGCTAGCAAACCAGGTTTGCTAGTCTCTAAGGGGCCACAGGTCTCTGACACCAGGCACTGCATCTCTAGCAAACCAGGTTTGCTAGTCTCTAAGGGGCCACAGGCCTGACACCAGGCACTGCATCTCTAGCAAACCAGGTTTGCTAGTCTCTAAGGGGCCACAGGCCTGACACCAGGCACTGCATCTCTAGCAAACCAGGTTTGCTAGTCTCTAAGGGGCCACAGGTCTCTGACACCAGGCACTGCATCTCTAGCAAACCAGGTTTGCTAGTCTCTAAGGGGCCACAGGTCTCTGACACCAGGCACTGCATCTCTAGCAAACCAGGTTTGCTAGTCTCTAAGGGGCCACAGGTCTCTGACACAAGGCACTGCATCTCTAGCAAACCAGGTTTGCTAGTCTCTAAGGGGCCACAGGTCTCTGACACAAGGCACTGCATCTCTAGCAAACCAGGTTTGCTAGTCTCTAAGGGGCCACAGGTCTCTGACACAAGGCACTGCATCTCTAGCAAACCAAGTTTGCTAGTCTCTAAGGGGCCACAGGTCTGTGACACAAGGCACTGCATCTCTAGCAAACCAAGTTTGCTAGTCTCTAAGGGGCCACAGGTCTGTGACACAAGGCACTGCATCGCTAGCAAACCAAGTTTGCTAGTCTCTAAGGGGCCACAGGCCTCTGACACAAGGCACTGCATCGCTAGCAAACCAGGTTTGCTAGTCTCTAAGGGGCCACAGGTCTCTGACACAAGTCACTGCATCGCTAGCAAACCAGGTTTGCTAGTCTCTAAGGGGCCACAGGTCTCTGACACAAGGCACTGCATCGCTAGCAAACCAACTTTGCTAGTCTCTAAGGGGCCACAGGTCTCTGACACAAGGCACTGCATCTCTAGCAAACCAAGTTTGCTAGTCTCTAAGGGGCCACAGGTCTCTGACACAAGGCACTGCATCTCTAGCAAACCAAGTTTGCTAGTCTCTAAGGGGCCACAGGTCTCTGACACAAGGCACTGCATCTCTAGCAAACCAAGTTTGCTAGTCTCTAAGGGGCCACAGGTCTCTGACACAAGGCACTGCATCGCTAGCAAACCAAGTTTGCTAGTCTCTAAGGGGCCACAGGTCTCTGACACAAGGCACTGCATCGCTAGCAAACCAAGTTTGCTAGTCTCTAAGGGGCCACAGGTCTCTGACACAAGGCACTGCATCGCTAGCAAACCAAGTTTGCTAGTCTCTAAGGGGCCACAGGTCTCTGACACAAGGCACTGCATCGCTAGCAAACCAAGTTTGCTAGTCTCTAAGGGGCCACAGGTCTCTGACACCAGGCACTGCATCGCTAGCAAACCAAGTTTGCTAGTCTCTAAGGGGCCACAGGTCTCTGACACCAGGCACTGCATCGCTAGCAAACCAAGTTTGCTAGTCTCTAAGGGGCCACAGGTCTCTGACACAAGGCACTGCATCTCTAGCAAACCAAGTTTGCTAGTCTCTAAGGGGCCACAGGTCTCTGACACAAGGCACTGCATCGCTAGCAAACCAAGTTTGCTAGTCTCTAAGGGGCCACAGGTCTCTGACACAAGGCACTGCATCGCTAGCAAACCAGGTTTGCTAGTCTCTAAGGGGCCAGAGGCCTGACACCAGGCACTGCATCTCTAGCAAACCAGGTTTGCTAGTCTCTAAGGGGCCACAGGCCTGACACCAGGCACTGCATCTCTAGCAAACCAGGTTTGCTAGTCTCTAAGGGGCCACAGGCCTCTGACA
>NW_027054729.1:0-10025 GCF_011386835.1 Chrysemys picta bellii | reverse complement strand
GCTAAGCCCCGCCCCCTACTCAGGGCTCGGCGTCCTTCCCAGCACCCAGCCCCTGTCGGCCCCTACAAACCAACACACGAGAACACACAAGACCAACAAGGACAGATGCAAATACAGGTACCTTCTCCTCCAATGAGAACTCCCTCTCAAACTCCCCTGTTAGCCGCCCTGTTTGCTGCCGCTGCTCGCAGCTGTACCGCTGCGTGGCTGGGCGGCCGCTTTTATGGGCCCCTTGATCAGCCAAGCCCCGCCCCCTACTCAGGGCTCGGCGTCCTTCCCAGCCCCTGCCGGCCCCTACAAACCAACACACAAGACCAACAAGGACAGATGCAAATACAGGTACCTTCTCCTCCAATGAGAACTCCCTCTCAAACTCCCCTGTTAGCCGCCCTGTTTGCTGCCGCTGCTCGCAGCTGTACCGCTGCCTGGCTGGGCAGCCGCTTTTATGGGCCCCTTGATCAGCCAAGCCCCGGCCCCTAAAAACCAACACACAAGACCAACAAGAACAGATGCAAATACAGGTATCTTCTCCTCCAATGAGAACTCCCTCTCAAACTCCCCTGTTAGCCGCCCTGTTTGCTGCCGCTGCTCGCAGCTGTACCGCTGCCTGGCTGGGCGGCCCCTTTTATGGACCCCTTGATCAGCCAAGCCCCGCCTCCTACTCAGGGCTCGGCGTCCTTCCCAGCCCCCAGCCCCTGCCGGCCCCTACAAACCAACACACGAGAACACACAAGACCAACAAGGACAGATGCAAATACAGGTACTTTCTCCTCCAATGAGGACTCCCTCTCAAACTCCCCTGTTAGCCGCCCTGTTTGCTGCCGCTGCTCGCAGCTGTACCGCTGCCTGGCTGGGCGGCCGCTTTTACGGGCCCCTTGATCAGCCAAGCCCCGTCCCCTACTCAGGGCTCGGCGTCCTTCCCAGCACCCAGCCCCTGCCGGCCCCTACAAACCAACACACGAGAACACACAAGACCAACAAGGACAGATGCAAATACAGGTACCTTCTCCTCCAATGAGGACTCCCTCTCAAACTCCCCTGTTAGCCGCCCTGTTTGTTTGCTGCTGCTGCTCACAGCTGTACCGCTGCCTGGCTGGGCAGCCGCTTTTATGGGCCCCTTGATCAGCCAAGCCCCGCCCCCTACTCAGGGCTCGGTGTCCTTCCCAGCACCCAGCCCCTGTCGGCCCCTACAAACCAACACACGAGAACACACAAGACCAACAAGGACAGATGCAAATACAGGTACCTTCTCCTCCAATGAGAACTCCCTCTCAAACTCCCCTGTTAGCCGCCCTGTTTGCTGCCGCTGTACCGCTGCCTGGCTGGGCGGCCGCTTTTATGGGCCCCTTGATCAGCCAAGCCCCGCCCCCTACTCAGGGCTCGGCGTCCTTCCCAGCCCCTGCCGGCCCCTACAAACCAACACACAAGACCAACAAGGACAGATGCAAATACAGGTACCTTCTCCTCCAATGAGAACTCCCTCTCAAACTCCCCTGTTAGCCGCCCTGTTTGCTGCCGCTGCTTGCAGCTGTACCGCTGCCTGGCTGGGCGGCCGCTTTTATGGGCCCCTTGATCAGCCAAGCCCCGGCCCCTAAAAACCAACACACAAGACCAACAAGAACAGATGCAAATACAGGTATCTTCTCCTCCAATGAGAACTCCCTCTCAAACTCCCCTGTTAGCCGCCCTGTTTGCTGCCGCTGCTCGCAGCTGTACCGCTGCCTGGCTGGGCGGCCGCTTTTATGGGCCCCTTGATCAGCTAAGCCCCGCCCCCTACTCAGGACTCGGCGTCCTTCCCAGCCCCTGCTGGCCCCTACAAACCAACACACAAGACCAACAAGGACAGATGCAAATACAGGTACCTTCTCCTCCAATGAGAACTCCCTCTCAAACTCCCCTGTTAGCCGCCCTGTTTGCTGCCGCTGTACCGCTGCGTGGCTGGGCGGCCGCTTTTATGGGCCCCTTGATCAGCCAAGCCCCGCCCCCTACTCAGGGCTCGGCGTCCTTCCCAGCCCCTGCCGGCCCCTACAAACCAACACACAAGACCAACAAGGACAGATGCAAATACAGGTACCTTCTCCTCCAATGAGAACTCCCTCTCAAACTCCCCTGTTAGCCGCCCTGTTTGCTGCCGCTGCTCGCAGCTGTACCGCTGCCTGGCTGGGCGGCCGCTTTTATGGGCCCCTTGATCAGCCAAGCCCCGGCCCCTAAAAACCAACACACAAGACCAACAAGAACAGATGCAAATACAGGTATCTTCTCCTCCAATGAGAACTCCCTCTCAAGCTCCCCTGTTAGCCGCCCTGTTTGCTGCCGCTGCTCGCAGCTGTACCGCTGCCTGGCTGGTCGGCCGCTTTTATGGGCCCCTTGATCAGCTAAGCCCCGCCCCCTACTCAGGACTCGGCGTCCTTCCCAGACCCTGCCGGCCCCTACAAACCAACACACAAGACCAACAAGGACAGATGCAAATACAGGTACCTTCTCCTCCAATGAGAACTCCCTCTCAAACTCCCCTGTTAGCCGCCCTGTTTGCTGCCGCTGCTCGCATCTGTACCGCTGCCTGGCTGGGCGGCCGCTTTTATGGGCCCCTTGATCAGGGCTCGGCGTCCTTCCCAGCCCCTGCCGGCCCCTACAAACCATCACAGGAGAACACACAAGACCAACAAGGACAGATGCAAATACAGGTACCTTCTCCTCCAATGAGAACTCCCTCTCAAACTCCCCTGTTAGCCGCCCTGTTTGCTACCGCTGCCTGGCTGGGCGGCCGCTTTTATGGGCCCCTTGATCAGCCAAGCCCCGCCCCCTACTCAGGGCTCGGCGTCCTTCCCAGCCCCTGCCGGCCCCTACAAACCAACACACGAGAACACACAAGACCAACAAGCACAGATGCAAATACAGGTACCTTCTCCTCCAATGAGAACTCCCTCTCAAACTCCCCTGTTAGCCGCCCTGTTTGCTGCCGCTGCTCGCAGCTGTACCGCTACCTGGGTGGGCGGCCGCTTTTATGGGCCCCTTGATCAGCCAAGCCCCGCCACCTACTCAGGGCTCGGCGTCCTTCCCAGCCCCTCCCGGCCCCTACAAACCAACACACAAGACCAACAAGGACAGATGCAAATACAGGTACCTTCTCCTCCAATGAGAACTCCCTGTCAAACTCCCCTGTTAGCCGCCCTGTTTGCTGCCGCTGCTCGCAGCTGTACCGCTGCCTGGCTGGGCGGCCGCTTTTATGGGCCCCTTGATCAGCCAAGCCCCGCCCCCTACTCAGGGCTCGGCGTCCTTCCTAGCACCCAGCCCCTGCCGGCCCCTACAAACCAACACACGAGACCAACAAGGACAGATGCAAATACAGGTACCTTCTCCTCCAATGAGAACTCCCTCTCAAACTCCCCTGTTAGCCGCCCTGTTTGCTGCCGCTGCTCGCAGCTGTACCGCTGCCTGGCTGGGCGGCCGCTTTTATGGGCCCCTTGATCAGCCAAGCCCCGCCACCTACTCAGGGCTCGGCGTCCTTCCCAGCCCCTGCCGACCCCTACAAACCAACACACAAGACCAACAAGGACAGATGCAAATACAGGTACCTTCTCCTCCAATGAGAACTCCCTCTCAAACTCCCCTGTTAGCCGCCCTGTTTGCTGCCGCTGCTCGCAGCTGTACCGCTGCCTGGCTGGGCGGCCGCTTTTATGGGCCCCTTGATCAGCCAAGCCCAGGCCCCTAAAAACCAACACACAAGACCAACAAGGACAGATGCAAATACAGGTACCTTCTCCTCCAATGAGAACTCCCACTCAAACTCCCCTGTTAGCCGCCCTGTTTGCTGCCGCTGCTCGCAGCTGTACCGCTGCCTGGCTGGGCGGCCGCTTTTATGGGCCCCTTGATCAGCCAAGCCCCGCCCCCTACTCAGGGCTCGGCGTCCTTCCCAGCCCCTGCCGGCCACTAGAAACCAACACACAAGACCAACAAGGACAGATGCAAATACAGGTACCTTCTCCTCCAATGAGAACTCCCTCTCAAACTCCCCTGTTAGCCGCCCTGTTTGCTGCCGCTGCTCGCAGCTGTACCGCTGCCTGGCTGGGCGGCCACTTTTATGGGCCCCTTCATCAGCCAAGCCCCGCCCCCTACTCAGGGCTCGGCGTCCTTCCCAGCCCCTGCCGACCCCTACAAACCAACACACAAGACCAACAAGGACAGATGCAAATACAGGTACCTTCTCCTCCAATGAGAACTCCCTCTCAAACTCCCCTGTTAGCCGCCCTGTTTGCTGCCGCTGCTCGCAGCTGTACCGCTGCCTGGCTCGGCGGCCGCTTTTATGGGCCCCTTGATCAGCCAAGCCCCGCCCCCTACTCAGGGATCGGCATCCTTCCCAGCACCCAGCCCCTGTCGGCCCCTACAAACCAACACATGAGAACACACAAGACCAACAAGGACAGATGCAAATACAGGTACCTTCTCCTCCAATGAGAACTCCCTCTCAAACTCCCCTGTTAGCCGCCCTGTTTGCTGCCGCTGCTCGCAGCTGTACCGCTGCCTGGCTGGGCGGCCGCTTTTATGGGCCCCTTGATCAGCCAAGCCCCGCCCCCTACTCAGGGCTCGGTGTCCCTCCCAGCCCCTGCCGGCCCCTACAAACCAACACACAAGACCAACAAGGACAGATGCAAATACAGGTACCTTCTCCTCCAATGAGAACTCCCTCTCAAACTCCCCTGTTAGCCGCCCTGTTTGCTGCCGCTGCTCGCAGCTGTACCGCTACCTGGCTGGGCAGCCGCTTTTATGGGCCCCTTGATCAGCCAAGCCCCGCCCCCTACTCAGGGCTCGGCGTCCTTCCCTGCCCCTGCCGGCCCCTACAAACCAACACACAAGACCAACAAGGACAGATGCAAATACAGGTACCTTCTCCTCCAATGAGAACTCCCTCTCAAACTCCCCTGTTAGCCGCCTGTTTGCTGCCGCTGCTCGCAGCTGTACCGCTGCCTGGCTGGGCGGCCGCTTTTATGGGCCCCTTGATCAGCCAAGCCCAGGCCCCTAAAAACCAACACACAAGACCAACAAGGACAGATGCAAATACAGGTACCTTCTCCTCCAATGAGAACTCCCTCTCAAACTCCCCTGTTAGCCGCCCTGTTTGCTTCCGCTGCTCGCAGCTGTACCGCTGCCTGGCTGGGCGGCCGCTTTTATGGGCCCCTTGATCAGCCAAGCCCCGCCCCCTACTCAGGGCTCGGCGTCCTTCCCAGCCCCTGCCGGCCCCTACAAACCAACACACAAGACCAACAAGGACAGATGCAAATACAGGTACCTTCTCCTCCAATGAGAACTCCCTCTCAAACTCCCCTGTCAGCCGCCCTGTTTGCTACCGCTGTACCGCTGCGTGGCTGGGCGGCCGCTTTTATGGGCCCCTTGATCAGCCAAGCCCCGCCCCCTACTCAGGGCTCGGCATCCTTCCCAGCCCCTGCCGGCCCCTACAAACCAACACACAAGACCAACAACGACAGATGCAAATACAGGTACCTTCTCCTCCAATGAGAACTCCCTCTCAAACTCCCCTGTTAGCCGCCCTGTTTGCTGCCGCTGCTCGCAGCTGTACCGCTGCCTGGCTGGGCGGCCGCTTTTATGGGCCCCTTGATCAGCCAAGCCCCGCCCCCTACTCAGGGCTCGGCGTCCTTCCCAGCCCCTGCCGGCCCCTACAAACCAACACACAAGACCAACAAGGACACATGCAAATACAGGTAGCTTCTCCTCCAATGAGACCTCCCTCTCAAACTCCCCTGTTAGCCGCCCTGTTTGCTGCCGCTGTACCGCTGCCTGGCTGGGCGGCCGCTTTTATGGGCCCCTTGATCAGCCAAGCCCCGCCCCCTACTCAGGGCTCGGCGTCCTTCCCAGCACCCAGCCCCTGCCGGCCCCTACAAACCAACACATGAGAACACACAAGACCAACAAGGACAGATGCAAATACAAGTACCTTCTCCTCCAATGAGAACTCCCTCTCAAACTCCCCTGTTAGCCGCCCTGTTTGCTGCCGCTGCTCGCAGCTGTACCGCTGCCTGGCTGGGCGGCCGCTTTTATGGGCCCCTTGATCAGCCAAGCCCCGCCCCCTACTCAGGGCTCGGCGTCCTTCCCAGCACCCAGCCCCTGCCGGCCCCTACAAACCAACACACGAGAACACACAAGACCAACAAGGACAGATGCAAATACAGGTACCTTCTCCTCCAATGAGAACTCCCTCTCAAACTCCCCTGTTAGCCGCCCTGTTTGCTGCCGCTGCTCGCAGCTGTACCGCTGCCTGGCTGGGCGGCCGCTTTTATGGGCCCCTTGATCAGCCAAGCCCCGCCCCCTACTCAGGGCTCTGCGTCCTTCCCAGCACCCAGCCCCTGCCGGCCCCTACAAACCAACACACGAGAACACACAAGACCAACAAGGACAGATGCAAATACAGGTACCTTCTCCTCCAATGAGGACTCCCTCTCCAACTCCCCTGTTAGCTGCCCTGTTTGCTGCCGCTGCTCGCAGCTGTACCGCTGCCTGTCTGGGCGGCCCCTTTTATGGACCCCTTGATCAGCCAAGCCCCGCCTCCTACTCAGGGCTCGGCGTCCTTCCCAGCCCCCAGCCCCTGCCGGCCCCTACAAACCAACACACGAGAACACACAAGACCAACAAGGACAGATGCAAATACAGGTACCTTCTCCTCCAGTGAGGACTCCCTCTCAAACTCCCCTGTTAGCCGCCCTGTTTGCTGCCGCTGCTCGCAGCTGTACCGCTGCCGGGCTGGGCGGCCGATTTATGGGCCCCTTGATCAGCCAAGCCCCGCCCCCTAATCAGGGCTCGGCGTCCTTCCCAGCACCCAGCCCCTGCCGGCCCCTACAAACCAACACACGAGAACACACAAGACCAACAAGGACAGATGCAAATACAGGTACCTTCTCCTCCAATGAGGACTCCCTCTCAAACTCCCCTGTTAGCCGCCCTGTTTGTTTGCTGCCGCTGCTCGCAGCTGTACAGCTGCCGGGCTGGGCGGCCGATTTATGGGCCCCTTGATCAGCCAAGCCCCGCCCCCTAATCAGGGCTCGGCGTCCTTCCCAGCACCCAGCCCCTGTCGGCCCCTACAAACCAACACACGAGAACACACAAGACCAACAAGGACAGATGCAAATACAGGTACCTTCTCCTCCAATGAGAACTCCCTCTCAAACTCCCCTGTTAGACGCCCTGTTTGCTGCCGCTGCTCGCAGCTGTACCGCTGCCTGGCTGGGCGGCCGCTTTTATGGGCCCCTTGATCAGCCAAGCCCCGGCCCCTAAAAACCAACACACAAGACCAACAAGAACAGATGCAAATACAGGTATCTTCTCCTCCAATGAGAACTCCCTCTCAAACTCCCCTGTTAGCCGCCCTGTTTGCTGCCGCTGCTCGCAGCTGTACCGCTGCCTGGCTGGGCGGCCGCTTTTATGGGCCCCTTGATCAGCTAAGCCCCGCCCCCTACTCAGGACTCGGCGTCCTTCCCAGACCCTGCCGGCCCCTACAAACCAACACACAAGACCAACAAGGACAGATGCAAATACAGGTACCTTCTCCTCCAATGAGAACTCCCTCTCAAACTCCCCTGTTAGCCGCCCTGTTTGCTGCCGCTGCTCGCAGCTGTACCGCTGCCTGGCTGGGCGGCAGCTTTTATGGGCCCCTTGATCAGCCAAGCCCCGCCCCCTACTCAGGGCTCGGCGTCCTTCCCAGCCCCTGCCGGCCACTAGAAACCAACACACAAGACCAACAAGGACAGATGCAAATACAGGTACCTTCTCCTCCAATGAGAACTCCCTCTCAAACTCCCCTGTTAGCCGCCCTGTTTCCTGCCGCTGCTGGCAGCTGTACCGCTGCCTGGCTGGGCGGCCACTTTTATGGGCCCCTTCATCAGCCAAGCCCCGCCCCCTACTCAGGGCTCGGCGTCCTTCCCAGCCCCTGCCGACCCCTACAAACCAACACACAAGACCAACAAGGACAGATGCAAATACAGGTACCTTCTCCTCCAATGAGAACTCCCTCTCAAACTCCCCTGTTAGCCGCCCTGTTTGCTGCCGCTGCTCGCAGCTGTACCGCTGCCTGGCTGGGCGGCCGCTTTTATGGGCCCCTTGATCAGCCAAGCCCCGCCCTCTACTCAGGGATCGGCATCCTTCCTAGCACCCAGCCCCTGTCGGCCCCTACAAACCAACACACGAGAACACACAAGACCAACAAGGACAGATGCAAATACAGGTACCTTCTCCTCCAATGAGAACTCCCTCTCAAACTCCCCTGTTAGCCGCCCTGTTTGCTGCCGCTGCTCGCAGCTGTACCGCTGCCTGGCTGGGCGGCCGCTTTTATGGGCCCCTTGATCAGCCAAGCCCCGCCCCCTACTCAGGGCTCGGCGTCCCTCCCAGCCCCTGCCGGCCCCTACAAACCAACACACAAGACCAACAAGGACAGATGCAAATACAGGTACCTTCTCCTCCAATGAGAACTCCCTCTCAAACTCCCCTGTTAGCCGCCCTGTTTGCTGCCGCTGCTCGCAGCTGTACCGCTACCTGGCTGGGCAGCCGCTTTTATGGGCCCCTTGATCAGCCAAGCCCCGCCCCCTACTCAGGGCTCGGCGTCCTTCCCTGCCCCTGCCGGCCCCTACAAACCAACACACAAGACCAACAAGGACAGATGCAAATACAGGTACCTTCTCCTCCAATGAGAACTCCCTCTCAAACTCCCCTGTTAGCCGCCTGTTTGCTGCCGCTGCTCGCAGCTGTACCGCTGCCTGGCTGGGCGGCCGCTTTTATGGGCCCCTTGATCAGCCAAGCCCCGCCCCCTACTCAGGGCTCGGCATCCTTCCCAGCCCCTGCCGGCCCCTACAAACCAACACACAAGACCAACAAGGACAGATGCAAATACAGGTACCTTCTCCTCCAATGAGAACTCCCTCTCAAACTCCCCTGTTAGCCGCCCTGTTTGCTACCGCTGTACCGCTGCGTGGCTGGGCGGCCGCTTTTATGGGCCCCTTGATCAGCCAAGCCCCGCCCCCTACTCAGGGCTCGGCATCCTTCCCAGCCCCTGCCGGCCCCTACAAACCAACACACAAGACCAACAACGACAGATGCAAATACAGGTACCTTCTCCTCCAATGAGAACTCCCTCTCAAACTCCCCTGTTAGCCGCCCTGTTTGCTGCCGCTGCTCGCAGCTGTACCGCTGCCTGGCTGGGCGGCCGCTTTTATGGGCCCCTTGATCAGCCAAGCCCCGCCCCCTACTCAGGGCTCGGCGTCCTTCCCAGCCCCTGCCGGCCCCTACAAACCAACACACAAGACCAACAAGGACACATGCAAATACAGGTAGCTTCTCCTCCAATGAGACCTCCCTCTCAAACTCCCCTGTTAGCTGCCCTGTTTGCTGACGCTGTACCGCTGCCTGGCTGGGCGGCCGCTTTTATGGGCCCCTTGATCAGCCAAGCCCCGCCCCCTACTCAGGGCTCGGCGTCCTTCCCAGCACCCAGCCCCTGCCGGCCCCTACAAACCAACACATGAGAACACACAAGACCAACAAGGACAGATGCAAATACAAGTACCTTCTCCTCCAATGAGAACTCCCTCTCAAACTCCCCTGTTAGCCGCCCTGTTTGCTGCCGCTGCTCGCAGCTGTACCGCTGCCTGGCTGGGCGGCCGCTTTTATGGGCCCCTTGATCAGCCAAGCCCCGCCCCCTACTCAGGGCTCGGCGTCCTTCCCAGCACCCAGCCCCTGCCGGCCCCTACAAACCAACACACGAGAACACACAAGACCAACAAGGACAGATGCAAATACAGGTACCTTCTCCTCCAATGAGAACTCCCTCTCAATCTCCCCTGTTAGCCGCCCTGTTTGCTGCCGCTGCTCGCAGCTGTACCGCTGCCTGGCTGGGCGGCCGCTTTTATGGGCCCCTTGATCAGCCAAGCCCCGCCCCTTACTCAGGGCTCGGCGTCCTTCCCAGCACCCAGCCCCTGCCGGCCCCTACAAACCAACACACGAGAACACACAAGACCAACAAGGACAGA
>NW_027054728.1:0-10039 GCF_011386835.1 Chrysemys picta bellii | reverse complement strand
TCTCTCGATGCTGCGTTGGTTCTGCAAGGAGAAGAGGCGTATAAAGCAGGTGCTCAGAGGCTACAGTGGTGAAGATCAAAGTACTGGGGAAGAGAAAGTGAGCCAATCTGACTCTGAACACACACGGGCAGCAGGTCAAGTGAGAAAGGAGGAGCTGATAGTCACTTGCTTTTAAACTGGGGCCCAACAAGCTCTGTATGGCCTGTCCTCACCAGGGTTCATAACCACATTTGAAAGGGTTGGTGGTGGCTTGCATCCATGCAATGGTTTCAAACACAGCTGAAGTAGCACCTAGCAAGCTGGAGGGTGAGAAGCGCCATTAGTGGTTTACAGCAATTGTTCCCAAGCACCTCCAGGTACTGATTCCACGGGCCTCGGAGCCTGTAGCTGGCCTGTTCCTGCCTTAATAGTTGGGCCCTGATGCGCTACTGCATCTGACTCAGCTGCCCCCACCCTGGGGCTCAGGGGAGCTGAGTCGGCTCCGAATAGCAGTCACGATTTCCCAGCCAGCCGGGTTAGAGAGCGCACAGCAGACCAGGAAGCAGCTGCTGACAATCTACAGAAACCTTCACACCATTTTACAGACTACAACCTATGGCACCTTGCCTCAGGAGAGCTGCTCCGTGTAACCGACATCAGGATCTGAATGCTGCCATCTCTAGGGTGGAGGGCAGAGGCTAACTGGTGAAAAATAAGGAGAATATACTTCAGTTAAAGACAGAGCCAAGTCCTGACCCACACAAACAGGGGATGAGGAATCAAGTTGTTAGCCTGGCAAATGAGTACAATCGGGGTCAGCCTTACACACAATCTGAACGCAAGTATCAGAGGGGTAGCCGTGTTAGTCTGAATCTGTAAAAAGCAACAGAGGGTCCTGTGGCACCTTTGAGACTAACAGAAGTATTGGGAGCATAAGCTTTCGTGGGTAAGAACCTCACTTCTTCAGATGCAAGTGTCCCAGGACAGCTCACCTAGGGCCTGTGTCCCTATCATGCTGTGATACCAGCGTGGGATGGAGAACCTCATCTCCAGCCACACAGGGGAGCAATTCGTAGACTGATCCAGCCCTTCTAGCAGCTGGTTCTAGCTTGGGGTCTTGCGAACTGCAAGACTGGCCGTGGGGACCAAAAACTCATGGGCCAATCCAGCTCCCAGTGAGCATTTTGCCCTAGGGTCAGGATGGGGCCATTATTTTGTGTCCAGACATTTTAGCTGTGTTTTGAACAATTTCTGTTTTGCCCGCACAGTCTCTTTAAACCCAAAATTCCCACCTGTGTTGTTTTGTTTTGTTTTGTTTTTCATTCTCTTGGAGACTGGGCAATTCTCCTTTTCCCTTGGAAGAGAACATAAGGGTGTGCCTGTTATCACATCTCTCCTGCCAATCTCCTTATCAGCAGCTGCTTTCGCAGGAGGAGGGGGGTTGTATATCCGACTCCTGCTGAATGTGCTAGGGTGTTGGAAGCAAAATATGTTTCCAATGTAAACACATTTCCCATAAGGAGAACTGAAAAGGCAGAACTCAAGAGTGGCTTAAAAACAGAATATTTAGATTAAAAAAACACGTAGTGCTTTCTGCCGAATCAAGATACCACTGTAATGCATGTTAACAGAAGGAAGCACTACCTTGTGGTTAAATCCCAGGACTCGGAGTCAGGACTCCTGACTCACTGTGTGACCTTAGGTTAGTCACGTGACCTTTCCGTGCCTCTCTTTGCCCATCTGTAAAATGGGGATACCAGTGATTTACCTCTCAGTGGGTTGTGAGATTTAATTTGTCACTGTTTGTAAAAATGCTTTGAGCTCCTCACACAGAGGAAACTAGAGCATGGCAAAGCATAGTACGCTCATTATTACAGTGTACTGCGAGCTTCTTTAGCATCACAAAACACAGCCATCAGGCTGGCAGATGGCCCAGCACAATATAAATACAACCGGATCAAAGTGCTCATCTGCCCCGACGGACGTGTAATTCAATGCTGAATTCAATCCAGTGGCAGTGCGGGATGTGAAATCTTCTGCCTTTGCTAACTTTGGAAGTGCCTGCAAGTCACTGCAACCCAATGGGTGGTTGGTGCCCCTTGTGCTGTGCACTGGTGGGGCTGAATCCAATCTCTAGCAGACAGGAGTCTCTGCATCACAGAAGCCACCAATGCCCCTGGCCCCGTTGATGGCAATTTGGGCTCAGAGGCCAAGCACTGAATGAACCCTGCAGACTGACCTCTCTTTACACCTCTAGAAATGGTCGCGCCAGAATGGACAGCACTGTCACTGCCACCCTACCTGGTCTGTGGATAAACAGGAGACGCTGGTCCCCAGCACTGTCAAACTGGCACAAAATGACTAAATATATTTCCAAATTCACTGAATTCAGCTGACAGGTTAAACCCTTGCCCAAGACTTACAGGGTCCGTCTACACTTGCAGCTGGGAGTGGGCTTCCCAGTGTGGGTCAACAGGCTCGCACTGTGCTCAAAACATCAGCTTGGGCTAGCCACCCAAGTCCAAACCCGCCCAAGCCCCTGAGAGAAGGCTAGCCTGGGACGCTGTGGCCATACTGATTTTTTTAGCATGTTCGCTCGAGCAGAGCTAGCGTGTGTCAGTCTGGGGGTTGGGGGGGCTGCAACCCATGCTTCCAGCTGCTGTGTAGACACCCCAAAGATCCACACCATCCACACCTCTTTTTTAGCTGGGTTAAGTAAATACGATTTGTAATCTAGTAATACCTCCCATCCAAGGATCTCAAAGCACTTTGCACATCTCAATGAAGCAGGTAATTATTCCTGTTTTACAGATGAGGAAAATGAAACCCAGCGAGTCTGGCCGGCATTTTCAAGAGCAGCCCCTGCTTTTGTGTACCTGGCTTGCAACACCTGATTTCCAGAATGTCTGAGCGCTCACACCTCCCGTTGAAACCAGTGGCTCAATCCCTCTGCAAAATCCAGCCCGAAGTGCCCACCTGAAAATCAGTGACCCCTCTGGAAACTTGGCTTTAGCGGAGTTTCCCAAGGTCAGGGAGGATCAAATCCGACCTGCCTGACCCCCAGTCATGTGCCTGAACCACAAGACCAACTTTCCTCTTTAAGCAGAGTCTATTTGGGCAGCAAAGAGACTCAGGCTCCATGAGCCGTAGTTTAAGCTGTACTTGAGTTCAGTCATTCGTGAATGAAATTGGTTTGCTGGGTTCTTTCCACACTTCCCCATTTCATAACTTTATGTAAAACTTCGGTGCGGTTGTGTGAGACCCAGCGAGCAGGGGCTGAAAGCCAGTCAGGACGAACCTCTGTGGGCCTGAGACAAACAGCATGTTTCCGTCCCGAAGAGGAGACACAGGAGCCCCAGACACAGAGTAACAGCCCCGAAGATTTGTATGCCCCGCGAGGTTCTGAGAACCCAGCTCGTGGTTAGCCAGAAGAGTCTCACTATTTGCCTAGCAAATAACGACCTGCAGAAGAGCTCTGTGTAGCTCAAAGGCTTGTCTCTCTCAGCACCAGAAATTGGTCCAATAAAAGATATTACCTCACCCACCTTCTCTCTCGAATATCCTGGGACCCACCCAGCTACACCACCGCTGCATACATATTTACCTAGCCGTCATTCCTGCTACAGCTCTACCCTAATGCAAACTCTCTCCTGCTTCCCACCCAGGCTCGGTAAAAAAGGGAATGATTGAGGGTGGTTGGGAATTTTTTTCAGGTAAATCAGGAGGGGATTGAGTGGAAAGGCAAGGTGAGGAAACCCAGCTTGGATGGTCCCCGAATGGGAGTCACTAGAAGTGGCAGAGTCAATCCAGGCAGCTGCTCATGAAGTTCATGCCCTTCCCTGGTGGAAATCTGAAGTAAAGGATGATGCTGTCCTTAAGGAGGGACTTATGAACATGCTGAAGAATAGCTGGGACTTTCCCGTGGTGTGCACCCACCCCCACTCTTTACACTCCTCCCCAAAGAGCTCTCTGCCCTAAGCTCCCCGCACCTCAATGCAGCTCTCAACGGGCAGATCTGGTGCTCTCCTTACCCTTGTAAATACCGATCCCCCTTGGATGGCTCTCGCCATTGTCAACTTTCTAATCCCAGGAAACCAAACACCCTTGCCCCGCCTCCCGCCCCACTCCTTCCCTGATGCCCCACCCCTTCTCCAAGGCCCTGCCCCCCACTCACTCCATCCCTCCTCCCTCCATCGCTCACTCTCCCCCACCCTTTCTCACTTTCACTGGGCTGGAGCAGGGGGTTTGGGTGCGAGAGGGGGTGCGGGCTCTGGAATGGGGATGAGGGGTTTGGGGTGCAGGAGGGGGTTCTGGGCTGGAGCCGAGGGGTTTGGAGTGCAGGAGCAGGCTCAGGGCTGGGGCGCGGGAGGAGGTGTGGGCTCCAGGAAGGGGCAAGGGGTTGGGGTGCAAGCTGTGGGAGTGAGTTAGAGTGCAGGAGGGGGTTCTGATCTGGGACCGGGGGTTGGGGTACAGGAGGAGGTTTGGGGTGCAGAAAGGAGTGCAGGCTCTGGGAGGGAGTTTGGATGTGGGCGGGAGCTTGGGGCAGGGAGCTGGAATGCGGGAGGGGGTGAGGGGTGCAGGCTCTGGGAGGGTGTTTGGGTGCAGGAGGGAGCTCAGGGCTGGGGCAGGGAGTTGAAATGTGGGAGGGGTGAGGGGTGCAGGCTCTGGGAGGGTGTTTGGGTGCAGGAGGGAGCTCAGGGCTGGGGCAGGGAGTTGGGGTGCAGGAGGGGTGAGGGGTGCAGGCTCTGGGAGGGTGTTTGGGTGCAGGAGGGAGCTCAGGGCTGGGGCAGGGAGTTGGGGTGCAGGAGGGGGTGAGGAGTGCAAGCTCCAGCCGGGCAGCACTTACTTCAGTTGGCAGCACAGCAGAAGCCAGACAAGGTGGTCTGGACCGAGGAGTGCCAGGAGGCTCTCCGGGCGCTGAAGGAGGCTCTGGTCAGTGGCCCAGTTCTGGCAAACCCAGACTTTGACAAGCCCTTTATGGTGTTCACCGACGCCTCAGACACAGGACTGGGGGCGGTGTTAATTCAGGAGGATGAAAAGGGGGAGAGACACCCCATCATGTACCTGAGCAAGAAGTTGCTACCCCGGGAGCAGAACTACGCAGCCATCGAGAAGGAATGCCTGGCCATGGTGTGGGCCCTCAAGAAACTAGAGCCATATCTCTTTGGGCGTCACTTCACCGTGCACACCGACCACTCTCCCCTGACCTGGCTGCACCAGATGAAAGGAGCCAACACCAAGCTCCTGAGATGGAGCCTGCTCCTGCAGGATTATGACATGGACGTGGTCCATGTGAAGGGACGTGACAACCTGATAGCGGACGCATTGTCCCGGAGAGGGAGCCCTGAACTTCCCCAGGTCACTGGTCAGAGTGACCTTGCTCAGTTCAGTCTCGAAGGGGGGAGAGATGTGACGGAGCAGGGAGCAGGGCAGATTTGACCTGGGAATGTTGCAGGGGGATTGCAGTGGGGATGGGGGACTTCCCTTGAAGGAAGCTACCTGAGCTGTAACCTGAGCCAGGAATGGGGGTGGGGAGAATTAACACCTTTTGCCCGGGAGACTGAACAAAGGAGAGGAGGAGCTGGGGGGAGCAGGAAGGGAGGAGCAGCAGGAGGAGTTTTGGGTTTAGTTTCAGGTTGGGCTGGGTGGTGCAACGCAGGGAACCCCAAGCTGGGGTCTAAGCTCCCTGAACCTCCCAGAGGGACCTAATTGAGGGGGTCTGGTCGTACCTACACGCTCTGCTTGAGACTGTGTTCCTGTCCTTGAATAAACCTTCTGCTTTACTGGCTGGTTGAGAGTCGCAGTGAATCTCAGGAAGAGGGGTGCAGGGCCCTGACTCCCCCACACTCCGCAACAGTACCCTGTCAAAGAAAGCTATCAGGTTGGTTTGACACGATTTGTTCTTGACAAATCCATGCTGACTGTTACTTATCACCTCATTATCTTAAAATGTTTGAAAATTGATTTCTTAATTATTTGCTCCATTATCTTTCCGGATACAGAAGTTAAGCTGACTGGTATGTAATTCCCCAGGTTGTCCTTATTTTCCTTTTTATAGATGGGCACTAGATTTGCCCTTTTCCAGTCTTCTGGAATGTCTCCCGTCTTCTATGACTTTTCAAAGATAATTGCTAATGGCTCAGATTATCCTCAATCAGCTCCTTGAATATTCTAGGGTGCATTTAATCAGGCCCTGGTGATTTGAAGACATCTAACTTGTCTAAGTAATTTTTGACTTGTTCTTTCCCTATTTTAGATTCTGATCCGACCTCATTTTTACTGACATTCACTATATTAGATGTCCAATTGCCACCAACCTTCTTGGTGAAAACCGAAACAAAGAAGTCATTAAGCACCTCTGCCATTTCCACATTTTCTGTTATCGTCTTTCCCCCTCATTGAGTAACTGGCCTACTCTGTCCTTGGTCTTCCTCTTGCTTCTGATGTATTTGTAGAATGTTTTCTTGTTACCCTTTATGTACCTAGCTAGTTTGATCTCGTTTTGTGCTTTGGCCTTTCTAATTTTGTCCCTACATACTTGTGTTATTTGTTTATATTCTTCCTTTGCAATTTGACCAAGTTTCCACTTTTTGTAGGACTTTTTTTGAGTTTTAGATCACTGAAGATCTCTTGGTTAAGCCAGGTGGTCTCTTGCCATACTTCCTATCTTTCCTACACAGTGGGATAGTTTGCTCTTGTGCCCTTAATAATGTCTCTTTGAAAAACTGCCAACTGTCTTCAATTGTTTTTCCCCTTAGACTTGCTTCCCATGGGATTTTACCTACCAACTCCCTGAGTTTGTTAAAGTCGCCTTCTTGAAATCCATTGTCTTTATTGTGCTGTTCTCCCTCCTATCAT
This sequence comes from Chrysemys picta bellii, assembly GCF_011386835.1. Lineage (NCBI taxonomy): Eukaryota > Metazoa > Chordata > Testudines > Emydidae > Chrysemys > Chrysemys picta. The sequence goes on along the minus strand of NW_027054728.1, from coordinate 3,202 downwards.
TCCTGAGAATCATAAACTCGACCATTTCATGATCACTCTCACCCAAGCTGCCTTCCACTTTCAAATTCTCAACCAGTTCCTCCCTATTTGTCAAAATCAAATCTAGAACAGCTTCCCCCCAGTAGTTTTCTCCGCCTTCTGAAATAAAAAATTGTCTCAATACATTCCAAGAACTTGTTGGATAATCTGTGCCCTGCTGTGTTATTTTCCCAGCAGATGTCTGGTTGGTTGAAGTCCCCCATCACCACCAAGTCCTGTGCTTTGGATGATTTTGTTAGTTGTTTAAAAAAAGCCTCATCAATCTCTTCTTCCTGGCTAGGTGGTCTATAATAGACCCCTACAATGACATTACCCTTGTTTTTTACCCCTTTTATCCTTACCCAGAGACTTTCAACAAGTCTGTCTCTTATTTCCATCTCAACCTCATTCCAAGTGTATACATTTTTAATATATAAGGCAACACCTCCTCCCTTTTTTCCCCTGCCTGTCCTTCCTGAGCAAGCGATATCCTTCTATACCAATATTCCAGTCATGTGTGTTATCCCACCTAGTCTCTGTGATGCCAACTATGTCATAGTTGTGTTTATTTACTAGCATTTCGACTTCTTCCTGCTTATTCCCCATACTTCTTGCATTAATATACAGACATCTAAGATACTGATTGGATTCGCCCCCTCCCCCCCACAAGTTCTGTCTTGTCTCTCCCTTATTTCTGCTATAACAGCCCATGCTCCCCCCAGATTCTGACCCTTCTCCCAGGTCTCCATGTTTTTGACTTAGCTGTGGGCTTTGGTCACCTGCCCCAGTCGAACCTACATTAAAGCCTTCCTCACAAGGTTAGCCAGTCTGTAGCCAAATATGCTCTTCCCCTTCCTCGATAGGTGGACCCCATCTCTGTTTAGCAGTCCTTCTTCCTGGAACAGCATCCTGTGGTCAAGGAAGCCAAAGCCCTCCTGGCAACACCATCCTCGCAGCCAAGCATTCACCTCCAGGATGGTTCCAGAGGAACGCGTTCTACTCACAAAACCCATAGGACCATTCCAGGATTTCATTGGAGGGCTCTTACCCAAGAACTGACCAGGCCTGAAGCTGCTGAGATCTCACTGCTTGAGAGCCGGGGCTGAAAGGCACTGTAGAAAGGGAGAGTGCACTTGTTATTATTATGACAGATAGCAACTGCCATTCAGAATCTCATTGCTGGGCATCTGAAGAGGGTGTTAACTCCCCTTTGCAATGACAGATACCAACTGCCAGTTAGAATTTCATTGCTGGGTATCTGAAGAGGGTGTTAACTCTCTTTTGCCATGATGGCTACAAAAAAATTGACAACGATTAGGCAGTGAGATGCAGGGCCGGCTCCAGGCACCAGCTTACCAACCAGGTGCTTGGGGCAGCCACTTCGGAGAGGGGCGGCACGTCCAGCTGTTCGGCGGCAATTCGGCGGACGGTCCCTCACTCCTGCTCGGAGCGAAGGCCCTCCCGCCGAATTGCCGCCGCAGATCGCGATCGCAGCTTTTTTGTTTTGTTTTGTTTTGTTTTGTTTGGCTGCTTGGGGCGGCCAAAACCCTGGAGCTGGCCCTGGTGAGATGGCTCAGACCACTGCCTGTCATGCTGACCAATATTGTCTCATTGATTCCTTGTGCTCCCCCCTTCTGTCTGTCTATATCCATCTGTTGTCTTCTACTTTGATTGTAAATTCCTTAGTGCAGGGACTGTCTTTTTGTTCTGTGTATGTACAGTGCCTAGCACAATGGGGTCCTGGCCCTTGATCAGCGTAATAACGAGTATAAGTAGAGAAGTTATTTTCCCTCTGCATTTGGCACCAGTGTGATCGCTGCTGGAATAATATGTGCCTTCTAGCGTTCACAATACAAGAAAGACGTTGATCAATTGGAGAGGGTTCAGAGAAGAGCCAGGAGAATGATTAAAGGATTAGAAAACATGCCTTACAGTGATAGACTCAAGGAGCTCAATCTATTTAGCTTAACAAGGAGACAGTTAAGGGGTGACTTGCTCACCGTCTGTAAATACCGTCATGGGGAACAAATTTGGATAATGGGCTCTTCATTCTAACAGAGAAAGGTAGAACACAATCCAATGGCTAGAAGTTGAAGTTAGACAAATTCAGACTGGAATTAAATAAGATGTAAACTTTTAACAGTGAAAGTAATTAATCATTGGAGCAATTTACCAAGGGTTGTGGGGGATTCTCCATCACTGGCAGTTTTTAAATCAAGACAGGCTGTTTTTTGAAAAGTTCTGCTCTAGGAATTATTTGGGGGAAGTTCTCTGGCCTGTTATGCAGGAGATCAGGCTGGATTATCACAGTGGTCCCTTCTGGCCGTGGAATCTCTGAAGCTACAACTTGGAATCCTGTGCGTTATGGTAACACAAATAATTCATAACAACCATGTTAGGATTCTAGCACACACGTGGTACACTAGCAAAGTGTCGGGGAGGCTGACTGGCTGAGCCGGCTACCACGTGTTCCGGCTGTAAGCTCTGTCACCTCACCCCTCTTTGCAGCCAAAATCTACACCTGGAAGGGGATGCTGGAGGATGCTTGGCAGAATTCCTCTGGACTGAGTGTTGAAGTTTTTGTTCTGTATGTTAAAAACTCACCTGAACATATACACCCCATTTCAGCTGAGGCAAAGCAGATGACCTGACTACTTGGGATTGCCTGATTTTTACCCCAGTTTCCATTTCTGAGGGTGCAAAATTACACCCAGAAACAACTGTGCCTTCCTTGTTGCGGACACAACTGTAATAATAATATTTGTTTGTACGTTCGCTAGGGTGGCGAGACTGTCATCTTTGTTACTTGTCTGTACCGCGCCTGATACAACAGGGCCTTGATCCTTTACTGGGGACCCTCTCACAGCTATTAAACAGCCCCTTAGCCCAAGCTCTGCAAGGCTGAGTCACTCAGAAGGCATGGACCAGCCATGGATTTTTAATAGAAATCATAAGAAGCAGAGGGTAGAAGCAACCCCGAGCCAGCTAGAATTTCATCACTGTTGAATAGGCTCCGTCTTTGGATCAGGAGCTCCGCCCCCTACTCCATACATACCAGTCAGGCTGTTTAAAGGGCCATTAATACAGATCACGATAGGGCTCCGTGTCAGGATTTCACAGCCTTGCTCATACCATACGGCACTCGCTACCCAGGGCCGGCTCCAGACACCAGCCCACCAAGCTG
>NW_027054727.1:0-10048 GCF_011386835.1 Chrysemys picta bellii | reverse complement strand
GATTCTTTTTTGTTTGTTTTTTTTGTAACAAAATAGCAGATGAGAGCTGTAGTAAAAGAATAAAGACAGTGCCCCTCTGACGCAAGAGCAGGGGTGTGGTGCACAAAACAAAAAGAAGCAATGTTAGAAACACTGAGCCTTGAGACTGTCACTTTGATAAGGGTACATGATTGATATGTAGCGCCCTCCATGGGACAGTCCCAGCAGGTCATGGGGTCCTGTGGGACACTGGGGTCATCAGCATTGGGCTCTGTGCACGGGCACTGGCTCTGGGGCGCCAGCACCCCCACTTCCACAGAAGACTGTCTTCAGCACCCCTTTCAAGGGGTTTGTGGGACGATAGCGCTGCATGGAGGAGGGGCGAACCCCATGCACAGAGGTGCCTGTCCCTGTGGAGAAGTGGGGGCATGACTGACCCAATGTTGGCCGGGAAGTGCTAGCCACAGGAGCGTAGCTGGGGGGAGCAGAGAGCTCACTCAGCACCGGGGCTGGAATTGTGCCGGAACACTCCGGAACGCCATTCTAGCACCTTCTGGAGGAGCTGCAATGGCAGTTGGGTGCTGCCAGTATCACTTAGCGGTGGACTTGGAGCACGTTCCAGTACTTTTTTTTTTTTTTGAAAGGACTGGAGCACTCCTCAGTATGTAGCAGCCTCATGCCCACGTTCCTGAGCCCAAGGCCTGCAGACAACCCGAGGGACTTGGACCCCAGCCCAGAGAATGCCCTGGAGCGGTGAGGAACATGCGTTTAGTGTTGATTGTTCTGTATGATCTGCGCTCTCCTGTGCTCTACGTGATGAAGTATAAAAGTGCGTTAATGTGTTAGAGTCTCAGGAAAGTGTCTTGCTCTTCACCACTACTGCATGCCCCCGAGGGGTTCAATGCTAAAACTGACGCATTACACCGTTTGGAGTTCTGGGAGAGAGGTGTGTTTAAATATCAGGAACTCAGGGGGGTCAGGGATGCAACCAGAGGGACTAGGTAGCTGGATAGCAGCTTCCAACATGCACCGAAGTCTGTACCCTAAGGGTGGGCCCAGGGATCCCGAGATTGGGGCAGTGGCTGGATTCTGTTCTTTATCCCAGGGATAAAGAGTTCATAGGCTGGAATGCCCCTCACAGCAATGTTAGCGGGTGGCCAGCAGGGGGCACTTACAAGGACATGACACGGGTCCTTCATGATAGTACTTTGTACGTATGCTTCTCTCTGAGCATCTTGAAGCATTTGGCAGCGGGTGGCGCCGTTTTGTGTGTGTTCGCTCCCCCTGCTCCTAGAACCTGGCTACGCCCCTGCTAGCCAGGTCCCCAGTCCACGGCTCTGCTCCCCTGGAGAGACTGACCAGCAGAGCAGCAGACTCTGAGAGCCCCATCCCTGCCTCTCCGCAGCATTGCCGCCAGCGGCCAGCTCAGCTCCTCCAGCACAGGGTCACTAGCTGCCCACTGGCTTCTCCTGGAGGAGGAGGCTGCCAGGAACAATGGCTTAGGGCAGCAGATTGTTCCCCTAGAGGCACATGGACGTAGTAGACAGCCCCCACCTAGCGTGCGGGAGGGGCAGGGTCCTGGCTGTACCCGCTGGTCTGCAGAGGGGCACTGTGGGCACTGGATGGTGCAGGGAGCGGGCTGCGTGCCAGGCTGTGTGGGAGGGGTTTGCTTCCGGCATCACAGTCATCACAGTCACCACAGCCCCGCACAGCCCCGCACGGCCCCGCACAGCCCCGACGCAGCACAGGGCCCAAATGGCAGGACCCAGCCGGTGGCAATGGTAAAAATGAATCTCAGCCTAAGCGCAAGGTGCTTTGGGCAACAGGTTCAAGGCAACAATACAATGGCGCCAGCGCCCTCTAGTGACTGCCTGTGTAAATACAGCGCGTCTGCTGGCATTGCTGCCTCCCAGAGGCAATGACCTCTGACACTGGTGGTACAAATTCTTTCCGGGCCTGCTGCTTTTGTGGTCCGTATGCACCAGCCGTTAGCTGTGAGGGCACGAGCTGTCGGGGGCTTTTCCGCTCCCCCAGTCACCAAGGAGTGTGTTTAAGTCACAATGGGTCGGGATTTACGTTCATGTCAGGATCCTGGTTTCTGAACTTCCTTAACTCTGTCTAAGCCAGGGAAAGTTTGCAAACACTTCCCACCAGCACCAGCACCGGGCCAACCCCATGGGTCATAGCGGCCGTGGGAGCCTGAGGGAATCTGGGCTGCTGGCTTTTTTTAGACACCGTGTTAGCTGTCCCTGCTCAGAGTAGGTATCATGGATCGGGCGCTTAAAACAGCGTCCACAGCTGACGTCCGAGAGAGGTAGATCAGAGCAGTGCCAATGTAATGGACGGGGACCATTGGTAGGGACTTGAGACTCTGGATCTAAAAGCAGGATCGGCCGCTGCTCATGTTAAAGGACCAGCTGTGTGAACCCAAGCGCCGGAGGGGACACAAACCGCTGTCTATGGCCTGGCCACTAAAGGGGGACAGAGACACCATGTGACCGTGGGTTACGGTAGCAATAGTGCAGACAAGGCTGCAGCGGGACGGGCACCGGCAGGGTTTGTGGCGCACAGCCCTGCAGCCAAGCAATGAAGGGGGCGGTTCAGCTCAAAGTGGCAATGGCTTTTTTAACCCTTTAAAGAAGATCCCTGGGGCAGCCGTGCAATGACGTAGTGTAAGAACATCGCTGGGACGCGGGATCGTAACAGGGGCAAAGCTTAGGTGAGAATCCAACTGAAGACGTCACCAGAGGGTCTATTCGTTTACAAAACCAGTGTCACAGCATGGGCAGCTCATGATTTTAGTGTTTTTGCTTAAAGTCCCAGCTCCCAGACTCCTGTGATCCCAGGGGACTCTTGGCTGTCGTTTTTCTTTGAAACGTGACCCCTCGAGGTTCAAAAAGCAGAAGGGAAATAAAAGACAGCGGTGGTGGGCCTAGGTCAGCGCTCCAGCCTGGGACACAGGGAGACCGGCTTCAGGTCCCTGCGCTGCCGCAGACTCCCTGTGGGACCTAATTTCCATTGAGTCTAAACACCTTTGAGCGTCTGGGCCTTAGTCTCTCTCAGCCTCAGCTCCCCAGCTGTCCAATGGGGATACCAGCCCTGCCGCACGAGGTGCTGTGAGGGTAAATACTGTAGAGACTGGGGGATGCTCCAATACTACGGGATGGGAGACAGGTGTAACATTAGGAAAAAAATCTCATGGTTTTGAAGCCAGGCTGACTAGTGGTGCTCGAATGCCTGGGCTGAGCCATGTTGCGGTCACAGCCCCATCTACTGCTAAGGTTAGAAAACCTGTCTCAGCACCTCTGTCAACTGTTACCCCTACAGCTAATCTCTGTCATGCTGCCTGCCGGGCCCCAAGAGCATGCGTACCAACCCCAGGGCACAAACCCCAAACTGGCTGTGAGGTCTCCACTTAGATTTCACCAACCAATCATCAAGTGCAAACTCCTCAGGCGCTAAAAAAGCCTAACCATGGAGTCACAGACAGTCCCCGTGGGTACTCCAATCTGTCTTGCCATGCAGGTGAGCCACCCTTGTGATAGATGGTCCTTTACACCAAGAATCACAGCAATATTCCGTAAAAAGCAACAGAGAGTCCTGTAGTACCTTTAAGACTAACAAATGTATTGGAGCATAAGCTTTCGTGGGTGAATACCCACTTCGTCAGACGCAGCAATATTCAGGCTAATCCCAGTCCCAAAGGATCAGTCACTTACCCCATGTCAATTGTACCTTAAATCTCATACCAAAGACAACATTTGTAGACAATCCTATAATAAACTATATAGGGATTTATTAATAGGAAAAGGAAACTAGAAGGTTATTTACAAGGTTAAAGCAGGTAAACATACACGCACAAATGAGTTACAATCATAAGTTTCAAAAGGTAATAGAAGTCTATAATAAGCAAGCTCTATATGTCCTTTAAGACTAAGCAACTGGGGATCTCTTGCTTATGCCTAACAAACCTTGCCCCCCAGACTCCAAGCAGCACAAAGATAATCAGCGCCTCCTTGTTAGGGGTTTTATCCTCCTCCTCTCATGTGCTCTGAGCTGCAAACTCTACTGATGTGAGGAATCCAATTGCATGACTCATCTTCATTGGGGCGGGGGGGGGGGGGAAGAGCAGAGCAACAAAGTCTTTTGTCCTTTTTAATGTTCCACAATAGTCCATCTGGTGTCCATGGGCCTTTCTTGCTAAGCATGATGTAACACCTTCAGTTGCAGATCCGTCCATCACACGAGTTAATCTCTCTCTCCAGTCGGGTGATTTATACAGTTACAGAGGCTTACAATATAACTGCTCAAATACTACCTTGCCATATAGGATACAGATGTTATACATTAGATTAAAGCTGCAGCAACTCACATGCATTTAATGCAGTCTAAACGCTAAACACATTCTTATAATTCGAATAACTGTTTTAACAACACTAATACACAGGGGAGCAAGACTGTTTCCAGCTCTGTATTTGGCTGTTTTCAGCGGAGACAGGGGGACCTTGGCATGAGATGGCACCTGGTCTGCTAGCGTCATAATCTCCACGGCACCTGCCGGGAGCAGCAGGCTCTCAAGAGAAGCCAGAGGTTGGATGAGAAATGCAGGAGTGTAGCAGAGACAGCCTGCCCTTATAAGAGGACCGTGGGCCAGGAGCAGACAGACTCTCTCTGCCTCGAGGGAGGGGGCCTACCTAGAGGTGCCTAGAGTGAGGCAGGGCTGGGGAAAGGCCAGAGGGGCTGGGGGGCTCCAGGCTGACAACTCCCCAGGCTGCAGGGCCTTGTCCAAGGCTAGGGTTACCATACTTAAGGTTTTAAAAAAGAGGATACTCCATGGGGCTCTGGCCCCGCTCCTTCCCCTCCCCAACTCCACCCCTCCCCCAAAGTCCCCGCCCCAACTCCGCCCCCTCCTTTGAGCGCCCCGCATTCCCCCTCCTCCCTCCCAGCCACACGAAACAGCTGCCCGAGCGCTACCGGCTTCACGGTTTGCTGGGCAGCCCCCAGACCTCCAGACCCACTGCGCCCCCGGCCGGGCACTTCCCCAGCGCAGCCGGAGTCCGTGAGGGGAAGCGCCCGGCCGGGGGCAGGGTCTGGAGGTCTGGGGGCTGCCCGGCAAACCGTGAAGCCGGTAGCACTTGGACAACTCCGCTCTTCAGCTGCACAGAGCTGAGGAGTCAGGGAGCAGCAGTAATAGCCGGAGCCTGCTCTAGGGTAAGCCGGGGATGCCGGCAAAGCTGGGAGTATTTTTCCCGGACACGTTCGGTTTTTTGGAAATTCCCCCCGGACGGGGGTTTGATTACCAAAAAACCGGACATGTCCGGGAAAAACCGGACGTATGGTAACATTATCCAAGGCCCCATAGAGGCACTGGGTTGCAGAGAGAGGCAGCAGGTCCAGACCTGACCTTGCCTATGATGAGTGGCTGACCCTGCAGCCCGCCCCACGGCGCGGGGGCTAGTCGGTGACTGGCAGTAGCCCAGAGTGAGGCAAGGTGGGGATTAGAGGGTTGGGGGTTCCCCAGAGAGGGGAGACCCAGAGGCAGAGTGTGGGGGCATTGCCAGGGGGCAGCACCCCAGATAAAAGGGCACCGGGGTCTGGGAGGGACACGGGGCCAGCGGTAAGGGGGATCACTGGCCTGCAGAGGGCGTTCCGGAGGCTGGCGAGGTAATTCCCTGAGATGACCAGCAGGAGGTGCCGCAGGGGTGAGTCCCACATTGCTACACTCCCCCAAACAGTGCAGGTGAAAATGGATTTTTTTGCTACAAAAAGGCCATTTTCTCTCAACAGGAAAAATCTTGCAATGGAAAATTTTGGACCAGTGTCCGTAAACTGAAAGGGTGGAAGTTGATGGTTTGTTCCTGTCCCGGTTCAGGGATGAGCGGCACCTCTCTCAGGGCTTGTCCACAGGGCGAGTTAGTGCACAGCAAGCCAGGGTGTGAATCTAGAGCACGCTAACTTGCTGCGCACTAACTGACCATGTAGACAATTTCCCTCCAGAATAAGGTAGGCCCGACTTAGTCCTCGTACCCCAGCTCTTCTGGGGCCACTAACAGTCTCTTTCTCTGCAGATCCTGCTTCTCTGTGAGCTTCAAGCAGGGCTGGCTCGAACTTTTTTGCCGCCCCAGGCAAAAAAGAAGAGCGCCGCCCTGTCGTAACACCCCCCAGCACTGCGCTGGGCCGCCCAAACCCAGCCCCCCCATGTGCCACGCCGCCCAACACCCCCCCGAGTGCCGCGCCGGGCCGCCTTAACCCCCACTCCCCCCCCCCGATTGCGGGGCCGCCGAACCCCCCCCCCCGAGCGTCAGCCCGCCGAAATCCCCGCCCCCACCCGAGCAGCTCGCCACACAAACCCCCGCTCCCCCCGAGCGTTGCGCCGGGCCGGCCAAACCCCCGCTCCCCCCCGAGCGCCTCTCTGGGTTGCCCAAACCCCCGTGCCCCACCCCCAGCGCCACGCCGGGCCGCCCAAACCCCCTGCCCCGCCCCCAGCCTCTGCACCGGGCCGCTCAACCCCCCGCCCCCCCCGAGCAGCTCGCCGCACAACCCCCCACCCCCCCGAGCATTGCACCGGGCCGCCCAAACCCCCGTCCCCCCCAAGCACCTCGCTGGTTTGCTGAAACCCCCGCGCCCCCCCCCAGCGCCGCGCCGGGCCGCCCAAACACTTTCACCCCCCCCTGGCGCCGCACCGGGCCGCTCAAACCCCCGCCCACCCGACAGCGCCACGCCGCCCAAACCCCCGCCCGCCCCTGAGCGCCATGCCGGGCCGCCCCAACCCCCGCCCCCTACCGTTGCGCCAGGCTGCCCAAACCCCTGGGGCGCAGGGCCGGGCCAGGCCGCCCAAACCTCCGGAGCACTGGGCCGGGCCACCGAAAGCCCCAACCCCCCCAGTGTCGTGCCGCCGAAAACGCCCCCGCGCTGCCCGGCCGAAACAACAACAACAACATAAAAACAAAAAACCCCAAACCCTCGAGCGCTGCCCAGCCGAACAAGAAAACGAAACAAAAACACTGTGAGGACCCCCCGCACAACAAAGCCACCTAGGACTGAGTTAACTCCTTGCATCCATGTGGCAGATTTCATGATTGCAATCAAATAGACAATTCATGAAAAAAATCCACATATCTCCTCTGTTCTTCACTGTCCCACAGAACTAACCTCCCTTCTTCCCTTCTGTGCATGCAGTGTATCACAAATGGGTACCAGAGACCACTGGGTGTAGACAATGTCTCTACCAGTTGGAGTGATGCTTTGATACCACGCTAACGTTAGCTTTTTCCATGTGCTCTGATTTCAGCCCATGGGCATGTGTGGTTGGCATCTAGGAAGACACTAGCTCTGTCTGTTGGAGTCCCCAGCACAACTGGCCCCAGGCCTGGCTGGCCTCTAGGCCTTCTGCCTTTGGTTGTTTTCCTTTTTGAATGAGATTCTGGTGATAGAAGATGTAAAGCTCCTTTTCGGCTGCCGACGTCTGACCTTAACAAAGGACCCGGCGCTGCTATAAGAATGGGGAGTGTTAAGCTGGGGATGTGGTCAGCTCCTGATGTGTCTGCCCCGCAACCTGGACGCAAACCGTATCAAGGCAGACTTCCTTCCGGGCCCTTCCCCTGTGCGAGTGTCACTCTGTAAACAGAGAGAGAGCTGTGAGGCAGGTTCCCTTAAGAAATGCAGCGTCACACCCAGACTCTGCTCATGGCAGGCAGCCATGCGGCCGGGGCAGTTACTGTGAGCGGGCTGGGAACGAAGGCGCTTGTTCTGGAAATGCTCTCCTCTTTGGAGTGAAATCGGGTCTCTTGAACGCAGGAGGCTGACAGAGCTGCCTGGGCCCAGGCACGATGCTGCGGGGCTGCTGCTGTGGGCACTTGCCTCCCCCAGCTCTGACAACACACCTCAATCGGACCTGCAACATCTTGTGCTATTGCAATCTGTGGTCCCCCCACACGGACCGGTCCATACACCATGAGCATGGCCTGCCACGCTCCCAGCCACTCCAGCACAGCTCCCACCCGCTCTGCCAATGCACTGCTGTCCGAGGTTGGAGTATCCCCTGGCAGTCCAATTCTGCTCCCTCCTCCCGGCCCCAGCTCTGCCAAAGCACCTGCCTGCTGCCTGCAGGGCCAAGTCCTTGCTAGCCCAGCCCTGTGGAAGTACAGAAACGTCTCACTGCTACAGATATCACCATTAGCCAACAGCGGCACCTAGCGCCATCTGCCCCTTAGTAACTGTCTAGCCAAACCTCGTTAATTCGGGGAGTGACTAATGTTGTTTGGTTATTTGCTAATTTGCAAACAACCCCCGCTCCCTCCCCCAGTAGGGTGACCAGTTGTCCCGATTTTATAGGGACAGTCCCAATTTTGGGGTCTTTTTCTTACATAGGTTTATAGGGACAGTCCCGATGTTTCACATTTGCTGTCTGGTCACCCTATCCCCCAGCAAGTTGCACACATGATAAAAATAGGCAAGGCCAACATATCCCACAATGCATTCTGTTCCTTTAGGTTGATCTATGAATGTTCCACAGTGTTTTTAGCATGATCTTAGCCCTGCGAGTCCTCACTACAGCCTCTGCTACTAAAACTCTGCTACCAAGCGGGACGGTTGGTGGAGACCAAAAACTGGGTCTGAGAATCATCAGGTTTGTGGATAAAGGGCAAGCGATTGTTTTGGTCAACCCGGTAGGTCGGCCACACTCTGATATTTACCTCCTGGCCGGATGGGGGCAAGTGGCAGCCTGAGTAGGTCACTCGGGAAGCATCTGGTTGACGTTCTTTCTGGAACACAGGGGTCTTCATGGCAGTAGCTGGGGCTCACAACGGGGAGGAAGAGAAAAGGAATTAATACTAATCCCTCGCTGTGATATAGCACTTTTCATCCATAGATCGCTAAGCTCTTTACAGTGCAGGTCAGTGTCCCCTTTGTACAAACTCCACCCCTCCCCCAAAGTCCCCGCCCCAACTCCGCCCCTTCCCTGCCCCGCCCCGGCCCTGCTCCAACCCCTCTCCTCCCCCAAAGTCCCCGCCCCAATTCCGCCCCTTCCCTGCCCCGGCCCTGCCCCAACTCCGCCCCTCCTGCAAAGTCCCCGCCCCCAACTCCGCCCCCTCCCTTGAGCGCCCCGCATTCCCCCTCCTCCCTCCCAGCCACACGAAACAGCTGCCCAAGCGCTACCGGCTTCACGGTTTGCCGGGCAGCCCCCACTGCCTCCGACATGGCTTCGTGCCCTTGATAAGAATGGATAGCTGCATGGAATGTAACATATGAACAGGGGGTTATATGGTGACTTTAGGGCTGTGTTCCTTAGTAGCCAAACTAAACGGGGGCTGCTCTGATGGTCACACACGCTGCTTCCCTTCCCAGGTTAGTTGCTGTTTTGCATGGAAGGGGTTCTGCCTTTGTCTGGCACAAAGAAATGTCAGATTCCCAGAGTCACTGTGTGATCTCGGTTGAGTCATTTTGCCTCTTTGTGCCTCAGTTTCCCGGTCAGCAGCACAAGGCTCTGGATGCTACCACTCCTGCCAAGGGGCGTGAAGCTTCATTAATGAATGTTGGTGAAAGCCTTTCGTCCCCTCAGCTGAAGGGCGGGCGGGCGGCTGTGGCGTTTGGTGCACGTGGGAGCACAGAATGTTTCCCCTGCTTTACAGCTGGGATCTGAGCGCCAGCCTGAGCATGTCAAAGCCTCCTAGCAGATTTTTATGTCCCTCTCGCTCAATTTAGCACCTGACCGAGCTGGGCCAGGCGCTGAGGAGGACACCGGCCCTTTGCCTGGACTAAGACACGGGCTGGGGTTTAGGTCAGGTGGATCTACTGTGGGTCAGCTAAACCTGCTCCTAGTGAAGATACAGGTAAGAGCTTTAGCTCCCTTGTGGCTGGTCGAGGTGTGGCCCCCGCCCACACACCCCTTCCTCCCATCCTTGCCCCCGCCCACACCCCCTTCCTCACATCCTTGCCCCCCGCCCACCCCCCCCCCTTTTTCTCACCCAGCCCTTGCCCCCATCTGCCTTCCTGACCTCCAGCCCCCTGCCCAGACCCTTTAGCTACCTGCCCTAGCTCACAAGCCCCTGAGTCTCTCCGGGAACCT
>NW_027054726.1:0-10069 GCF_011386835.1 Chrysemys picta bellii | reverse complement strand
AGACTCCCTCTGCCTTTCGCCCTCCTCTGCTAACTGCTGCCTGGTGAATCCCCACAGGCCCTGAACCCGGGGGACAGTAAACTGGAGAACGAGGTGGTGATGGAGACTAGAAGCCTGACCATTCAGTGACCTTTTTCTATGAGGTGGAGGATCATAGTAGCTAACTTTGGAGGATGAGTTCTATCTGCTGAGCGCCTTCTCTGAAGGGCAGAGCATCCTTATCTCCCAATAACATCAGTGGGAGTTTGAGAACACTCAGCAACTCATAGGATTGGGCAATACAAATATAAAGGCCTTGGGTGGCTAAAGTTAAGCACTAAAATCTGCAGTTAGATGCCTAAATACTCATTATAGCCACCTGCAGAGGTGCTGATTAAATCTCTATCAGCATTGTGGTGTTTAAAATAGATATTTGAAAAACAAGGGGAATGATGTTTAAAGGCATATTTGTCCTTCGGTTGACATCAGACAACTTTATGCCAGGTGACTGGATTTTCCAAACCTGGATACCTAAACTTTGACTCCTAACAATCACATGTAGGTGCATAAATAGGGGTGGGGTCAGTTGTAAAATCACCTTTTTGCTGCCCTATGTTGCAGCGGAGCAGGACAAAGTAGCCATAAAGCTGCCCTAAGAGGCAGCTAGGAATTCCCCAGCATGTGCAAATCCCTAACACACAGAACTAGCATATATAGTGTACAGCCAGTGTAGCTGGCTGAATGTCACCAACTCCTAGCTTCCCACCCAAGTATATGGGGTGTGAGCTGGAAACAGAAGATGGCACACACAGTGTGCGTTGAGCTACAGCAATCTCCAGTGCAGCAATGGCTGTTTCAAGACAGCATAATTTAGAACAACCCAGAGTCTAGCTCTCACTTACTCTCACTCATGCTCGTCACCCCAATCGGGGTATGGGCCTCCAACCACAGATCTCCAGAGTCCTCTGTCCTGGGCCATTTGATCTAGCTGGTTCCAGGTATAGCCCATTTTTATGCTATCAGCCTGAAGGTCGCGTCGCCAGGTGTTTCTTGGATGGCCTCTTTTCCGCTCGCCTTGGGGGTTCCACCGCAATGCCTGTCTAGTGATGTTGGTTGGCTGCTTGCGTAGTGTCTCTCCTATCCAGTCCCACCTTCTCCTTCTAATTTCTTCATCTGCTGGAAGTTGACAGGTGCTCTCCAAGAGGTAGATGTTGCTGATGGTGTCTGGCCAGCGGATCTGGAGAATCCTTCTAAGGCAACTATTTATGAAGGTCTGGATCTTCCTGGTGGTTGTTTTAGTTGTCCTCCAGGTTTCAGCTCCATACAATAAAACTGATTTCACGTTGGAGTTGAACAGTCTAATCTTTGTTGCCAAAAAGACAGCTCTCTGGAGCTCCAGACGTTCTTGAGCTGTAAGAAAGCTGCTCTTGCCTTACCGATCCTTGCTTTGATGTCTGCGTCCGTGCCACCCTGTTGGTCGATGATGCTGCCTAGGTAGGTGGAGGACTGCACTTCTTCCAGAGGGCTTCCATTCAGTGTGACTGGGTCATTACTGATGGAGTTAATCTTGAGGACCTTGGTCTTGTCCTTGTGGATGTTGAGGCCAACCTGTGATGACATGGCTGCCACTACGTTGGTCTTCTCTTGCATCTGCTGTTTGCTATCCGAAAGGAGTGCAAGGTCGTCGGCAAAGTCCAGGTCATCAAGCTGAGTCCACATCGTCCACTGGATTCCATTCCTGCGCTCATAAGTGGATGTCTTCATAATCCAATCAATGACAAGGAGAAAGAGAAATGGTGACAATAAGCATCCTTGTCTAACTCCGGTTTGCACCTGGAAGCTGTTCATAAGCTGACCTCCATGGATCACTCTACAGTGTATGCCGTCATATAAGTTCTTAATCAAGTTGACCACCTTTGCTGGGATGCCATAGTGCCGAAGGAGCTTCCAGAGAGTCTCTCGATCCACGCTATCAAATGCTTTCTCATAGTCAACAAAGTTGATGTACAACAAGGAGTTCCACTCCATAGACTGCTCGACTATGATGCGGAGTCTAGAGCTCAGGTGTATTTCAGGATCTGGGCCGGTACTTGGCTGTTACTACAGTAATGACCCCTGAGCAAACAGTATAATGTACATGCTTATCACTGAGCTTGTCCAGAGGCTACAAGTCCATCAGAATGACTAGATGTCCTGATGTGTAATAAAAACGCTTTGAGTGATAAAAATCAACCCAGGCTACTTTACAGGGCCTCATCCTTCTTTCACTTACAGCATCTCAGCAGTAGTACAACGGCTAATACTGCCCAGTATTATAGTTGCCTCTCTCTTCTTCCAATTTTGAGTGAGTAGTATAAGGGCCCTACTGTCAATCAAATATTAACCCCACACCTTGACCCAGTGACTGGAGGGCAGGGCTTATTGGAAGTCCCACCCCATGGGGGGGTATTACTTCTGGGGTCAAGGCGGACACATGACTAGAAGAAAGGTGTGTCATGTGACCCCTCTAAGAACTCCTCCCTCTGTTCTCTACCAATCAGGAGGGGTTTCAGCCACTGGAGACCACCCCGAGAGGAGATTTGACAATTGGGGGGAATTCTGGGGTGGGGTGACCAGTCCGGAAGTGGTTCATGTGACCCTTCTAAGAACTCCTCCCAACACTCTCTACCAATCGCGATGGGTTTCGGCTGCAGAGGATTGCCCCAAAAGGAGATCTGACCAAAATAGGGCAGGTTCTGGGATGGGGTGAACCACCCAGAAGAGGGTCGTGTGACCCATCTAAGAACTCCTTCCAATGCCCTCTGCCAATCAGAATGCAGCACCATCACCCCATAAGTCCCGGCGCTGGGCAGAGGAGGCCATCTCTTACCAAGAAGACATGTTTTAGAAATTATGGCAAGGCTGAGAGGAAACATGGGAGTCCTTTACCACCCCCGTGAGAACTTTGGACTTTGTTTTAACTCTGAGGACCTTTGGACTTGTGTGGAGAAAGCGCTACAGCAGCGACAATTCCGAAGAGGATGAGGGAGCAGCCGAGGGGATTCCTTTGGCCCAGCCATTGATGAATATGCCAGAAGCCGAACCCGAAGCCCAACCGCTCATGAGACACCCCGCTGAGCATGGTGGCCTCTCGTCGTCCATCACCCTGAAGGAGGAAGGTGATCATGGCTTTGGGGAGTCACCGGTGGACAAGGTGAATGGAAAAGATGTCGCGCAGGTAAATGAATGATTAAGAAGTGACGGTCGATGATGGGGTGTAATGGGGTTAGGAACCTGGGGTTGTGTAAATCTAAAAACAAGCAGTGGGAACTTACACTTGTTTCTTGTCTGAAAATCTCTCGACAGCTCGACGATGCCTTTCTAGAGGACTGGAGGCCCTGGTCAGCATTGCATCAAGCAGCGAAGATGAACCCCGAGGATGATGGCTATGAGGAGTTTAGGAGGAGGCTTGGGATAGAACTCACTGAGCCAGTGCCACGTCGTGAGCGTGAAAAAGTTATGCGGACTATTGTACGCGTTGCTGTTTATGCCATTCTTAATCACTGTCTTAGGGAGAAGCTTTTTGAAGCTTGTGAGGGCTGTGTCATAGATGCGCCAGCCCAACGGCACCATGACTGTGTGACTTGGACTTCAATGAATGTAAACTGCAAACTCCGGGGCCTGTGTGCTGAGCTGTGTTTGGAAAGCTTATTGAACACTATTATTGCCATAGGTTATGCTATGCAATGTCTGTGCCTAACCCAAGAACAGTTAGCGCAAGGGGTGACCTTGATAAATGCTGTGCAATTCAGTGGAGACCCTGGCCACATTTTAAAGAAAATGCCCAAACTGGAAGATGCCTGCTTACAGCGTTATATTGACCGTCTGGTCCGCACTAAAAGTGACAGAGTCCTGCTTAAGAAAAAGACTATTTGTAAGAAATCTAAAAGGATTAAGTTAGAGAATGGTGAGGGGACAAACAGGCAATATCAAACTTGGTAGCTGTAAATTTAAAAAAAATCTATTGAAAAGGGCTTTGTGACTATCTGTGTTTCTGTTAGAAGGTCTCTGGCCCTTAAGTGAGCTAAAAGTTTTGATGGAACATCTTGGTTTGTTTTCAAGGAGCTGTATGTCTTTTCAATTTAAAAAAAATGGTTTGTCAGAACCTAGCTCTTGTGTCTTTGTGTAAAAGAGACCCATTTACAGCAAAAAGCTGAAATGTATGTTGTGGGAAGGGAAAAAATCCTAAGAATGTGTCCCTGAAGTTCTTTTCCACAACTCACCACCAGATGTCAGGGCAGAGCTCATCCTGACTCTGCTTACACCAGTCAAACAAACAGAGATGGTTCAGACATGTGTTTGAGTACAATAGAGTTGACTCATCTTGTTGAACTGAATAGTTTTAATCACACCCCCACTGAATAGTGAAGGTAATTATGATTACATACCCATGTTGCCATAGGGATAAATTTGATTGGGGTGCACCCATAGTAAGGGAGGTGGCTAGGCAAGTTCTGATTAATATGAAATGAAATAAAACCTCAGGAATTCGCTATTGGACAGTTTAAATATAACCCCTGGAGTTGGTAGAGCACTATTAGTTAAAATGTCCCAGGAGTTGGCAGAACTCTATTGGGCAGATTAAATATGACCCCAGGAGTTGTTTGAATGCTATGGGTCACTCTTTCTAGCAATTAAATGCCATTAAATGTTTAAAATAATATATTTACCAAAAACAAAAAACAAAAAACCAACCCACACACAAGCATCTAACCCAAAACTGAAATGTTTCAAGGGTTCACAAACCTTCACCATGCTTTAGAACAAGCATTTGCTCTAAAGACAATCAAACATTTAAAAGCTCTGTGTGTTTATTATGGTTGTGATACAACCATTTTATTTCAAACCCTCACCCCAAACTTTAAGCATGAAAGAAACATGTTTAAAAAAACAAGCCCCAAAGACATGTATTGATATCTGCAAAGGGTCCCCACTTGGGAATGGGGCAGTTCCACTAAGGATTGGGGATTTACTGTTTAATACTGTAAGAAGGCCCTACAGAAAAATGTATTTTAACTAAACGGAAAGAAATGTAGCCAAAAGCACCTCAGTTGTGCAGACAGCTTAATTCCCCCACCCTAGATCACAAAAGGGAATGTTAGGGAGGGGCCTAAAGTCCTTAAGTATCTATTATTCCAGAGTTGTAGCAATCAAATCAACCTGTTAGCTACTATTTTGAAGTCTGTTTGAAAGAAAGGGTTAGGATGGTATAAAAACCTCAGGTATTTTGGAGACTGTCTTTTTCAACAGAAACTCTCTTGAACGGCTGCTGGACTGCAAGAGGAGGTATCCTCCCTGTTTTTAACTCTGAAAATATATATTATATAATATCACTCGTTGGCCATGTTGTCTTAGTAAATAATGATGCCTATGTTTATTGCAGTGTGATCTGTTTAGCATGGAACCAGTAACTTTAAATTGCATTTCATCACCAGGCCAAGGTAAAAACCATTTTAACTGTAGTTTTGCTTAATAACTTCAGGTATTACACAGGTTGTATAGGGATTTGGGGGTAATCCTAACAAACATTTTTGCTTGTTCTTTAATCCAAAGGCCCAAACACACATGGGCGGGGGGAAACAGAACAAGTATGTGCCTGCAACACTTTATCCTGTAGTAGAAGGTAACTTTCTGCAATTGGCTTTTAAATGCATGTGGATTTATTGAACAGTATTTTGTTGCAAACTGTGTTTTAAACTGTGTGTGTGTGTGCGTGTGTAAAACATAGGTGGGTTTTTTTAAGTATATGGCTGCAAACTGATGGTAATGGTGTGTTTCAAACTAAGAGGGTGGTTTTTTTTTCCTGTGCAAAATGGTTTTAAACTGGATTTTAAAAGTTGATTTTAAAAGCAGTTTGGTTTTTATTTTGCAAAATGAGGTGTATTAGAAAAAAATGTGGGTTTGTTGTTTTTTGTTTTAAAGTGGTAGAAAGAAACTCAAAACTCCTGTTTGTTGTACAGCCTGAAATGGATTGTTTTGTTTTAAAGCTATGACTTTTTAAATAGAAAAACACCCAAATAAATATTTTATTCTTAAGTTTACAAGACAGTTTCATGTGATTTATAATAATAATATTGTCTGCTCCACAGTACAGTCAAAACATGAGAGACCCTTAGACCAGAGGGTAAACAAGCTTAAAAGAAAAAGAAAAGAGACGGCTGAAAAGAAAATGTCACCAGTATCAGTGACTGATGGATGGATGGATGAAGCCCAGTAAATATATTGTGTTTATAAGTTTGGTTAATTTATGAGGTTTTGTATTTTAAGTAAATGCAAAGGTGTGGGTGAGAAAGATGGTAAAGTTAAGTTTTGTAATATGTTCCTTCCCCCCAGTCAGGCATGTGCAGCTCTCCTGACAATGTTATAGTCAGAGCTACAGGGACACCTCCACCAGAACTGCCAAAGAACCAGAAATCTGCTTTGAGACCTTTAACAAGGCAAAACAGCACAAGAGTGCAGATGAAGCATCAGGGCAGTCCAAACCTCATATGCGTCAAACCCAAGGACAAAACAAAAGACTCTGGTAAAAACCAACCATGCAAACACAACTCCAGTTCCTCAGTGACCACCACTACACCAAGCCCTGAGAAAACTGAGCGAAAACGCCCACATTCACAAACCTGCTCTAGGGGTTGTGAACGTGCACAAAAACACACACATTCACAAACCCGGAGCACGCGCTCTAGGGGTTGTGAATAAAAAACCCAAGGACTGACAAACCATTCCCTCAACACCATAAGCTCCTCACAGCTCCCCCATAGTCTAGTATTTGGGAAAAGTATGATGGTTCATTCAGAAAACTGATGGACGCAGTATCCTCGGGAGTTCTATAAGAACGGTATTCTAAAAACATTTGGGAAAAATATGACGCTTCATTCAGAATACTGGTGAACGCTGTATCTTCAGGGGGCCTAAAAGGAAGGAGGGCTGGAAACCACATCAAAAATGCAAAAGCTTTGGCGGGTGACTTTTTGAAAAATACTTCAATTTTTCCAAAGGGTGGCTCTGAGCAGGCGTGACTAGTCATGGAAAGGGGCCTGGGTAAAAGGGGCACCCCAAGGCTACACATCAGCTCGGGTGTAAACAAAAGGGGGGACAGCGCTGGGTGGACAAACAAATGGCTGCCAAAAAGTTCCAGGCCAGGATCGCTGTAAAAATTTTAAAAAGGGCTAAAGAAGTAATGAGGGGGAAAAAACAAAAAGAGATGCCCCCTACTGGATGCTCTCAAACTGGCTTGTCAGAAAATGGGGAGGTGGAATCAGACTCTCACGCAGAATCTGGTTTAGAAAATTCCCCAGAGGGCTCTCTAGATGGGTCCCCATCTACTCCCAATGACCCTCACGGAGGCACCTCGGAGTCTGACTCTCAAATAGCATCTGATGTAGAAAGATGCCACTGATGGTCCCATAGAGGAACCCCCAAGTAACCCTGAAAATGCAGAGGTGTATATGGAGAGAGTGAGATGTTGGCAACATGAATTACCTAGATTTGGGGGGGGGGGGGGTCGGTGTATTGTGCAGAATTTCATTTTGTCAATCTTGAGCGAATAAATTCAGCTCAGCAGGTTGTTGAAGCCATACACGGGGAATACAGTTAGTGCTCGATGATGTTAATGGTAAGGTAGACCCTGATGATTATGTTCAGCTACGTTTAGAGAGCTGTAATTTAACTAACCCTTTGTTTTTGGTCTGAAGAACTAGAGATGAGCTTTCTGCTGAGGATTTCTTAAATCAGACCTCAAAGCTGCTACAGAGCAATAGAGAGTTGCGTGTTGATGGGATATTGCGCCTCATTGTGACCATTGTAGAAACCAGGGGTGGGGGCATTCGTAGAGTATCCTCAGTAGTCAAATCATCCATAAAAAGAGACAATGTTCAGTAGACCTGACTTACACGGGTACCAATCTGTGTTTTGCGGGTGGGCTCTTGGCCTTCATGTCCGACCGTAAACATAGGGACGTGGAATTGTTAGCCGGGGGCGAGAAAGTTGCATGAGAAACTGGGGTGGTCAGATCAAAAAAAATTATGCTCAGTGACGCAGCAATGTTTGAGCAGCATTTAGGAGTCAACATACAGGTGGTGCAGTATGCGGCGAAAGGTGGATGGGACTTTTTAAAAATGGGGGCCCAGTGTACCCCAAGACTTATTTCATCCTGTTGCATGAGCAGCATTACTATGGGTTTTTGGATGTGAAAAAGTTGTTCGGAGCGAAAAATTGTGAGTTTTGCCACACGGTGTACAGTCACGACCATTCTTGCAGGTATCGTTGCCGCCTCTGCCTGAGCGTAACATGTTCAGACAGCGTAGGCATGCAGCTGAGGTGTCCTAGCTGTAGACTATATTGTCAGTCCAAAGAGTGTTTAGACAGACACATCGACTGTGCATCAAAAAAACTAGTCAAATGCCTGTCTAAAACTGTGTGTGATAAGTGTCAGTCTTACGTGGGCAAGCGGCACAGGTATAAAGGGAGGCGCTGTAAGCAGTGTCAGGCTTTGATCGCTGGTGATGTAGACGTCACCTCTGTTTTATGGACAGCCTTAGAAATACTTTTCTGAGGATTCAGGCTATTTTTTATGATTTTGAATAGATGGAGGAGACTGGGTTTCGCTATGTCCCTAAAGCCGGAAAAGTCCTGGGAATTTAAGGACGATGAGTGTCTTTCTATGGTTGTTAAGACCTTTATTGGCAAAGAGTTCCAGGACTACACATTCCTAGCACACAATTCCAAAGGTTACGATGCGTACTTCATCGTTAGACAGTTACTGAAGGAAAAGATGTGCCTAGAACTGATCACTCAGGGTAGTAAACTAATGTGTGTGGAAATTAAGGCCCTGGGCATTCGTTTTATAGACTCTCTTCAAACTTCTTGCCCATGAAGCTTAGCAAGCTCCCGCAGGCGATGGGGTTTGAAGGGTGCAAAAGGTATTTTCCACATTTTTTTAAACACTTGAGAAAATCAAAATTAAGTGGGGCCTATACCCGGGTGTGGAGCACTATGGTGTAGAAAGCATGATGCCCAGGGAAAAAGCAGAGTTTCTCGACTGATATTGGGACCACAGGTATGAGATGTTTGACTTGTAGCAAGAGCTCGCGTACAACTGTCAGCAGGATGTCAAAATTTTGAGACAGGCTTGTATCCTATACAGAAAAGAGATTATGAAAATGACGGAGAAGGGAGATATAGTAGAGATAGAACCTGGTACATTCACTGAGATAAAACTGTGTCTAGATCCATTCCGGTACATAACACTGGCATGTGTCTGCATGGCTATGTACAGGTTTATGTTTCTGGAGCCCAACATGGTAGCTCTTCTCCCTCCAGATAACTATCACAGGCAGAAAAAGAGATATTCGACCCCAGCTATTCAGTGGCGGTCGTATACCTCTCACAAAGAAAATATACAATACGGCATGCTTTACAGGGTGGGGAACTACAGGTAGGCCCCTACTTTTTAGACGGTTATGCCAATGTTGACAGGGTACACACAGCCTTTGAGTTCAACAGTTGTTTTTTTCCCTACGGTTGTGTCACTGTCATTGTGAAAAAGCACAAAACCCTATGACGGGGACAACGTTTGGGTTTCTTTATTACAAGATGAAGCTCAAGACCGACTGTCTGAAACGACTTGGTTTTGTAGTGAGGACTCTTTAGGAGCACGAGTGGCAGATGATGAAAGAAACAGACAAGAAGCTTGCAGGTTTCTTAAACAGAGCCCAGTTGCGCCAGGCGCCTCTCATGCCTAGGGATGCTCTTTTTGGGGGGAGGACAAACGCTATCGGCCTATATTACAAACCTAACCCCAGGGAAGAAATCCACTATTATGATTTTACCAGCCTGTACCCATTCGTAAGCAAAACCCAAGAATACCCTATTGGACACCCCAATATAGTTTATGACAAATTGGGACCCCTTGCAAATTATTTTGGAATTGCAAAAGTTAAAGTGTACCCCCCCATGAGGCTTCTTTTTCCCGTTGTTACCTGTCAGAGTAGGTGACAAGCTTATGTTCCCGCTATGCTGAACCTGTGTGGAAACCAAGCAGTGGGAGATG